>NW_019736395.1:256584-302581 GCF_002891405.2 Cryptotermes secundus
TGTGTGTGTGTGTGTGTGTATGTTGTTAGATCTCCTGAACTACGATCAAACCTCTTGGGTACTAACATTACAGAACGTTTATGACAATTCTGTTTCTCATTTGGTCATTCCCAGATGTACTACAGCACAACAGTATACAAATACGGACCATTGGTTCATATTAATAAATCGTTGAAACAAATAATTACTGTCAATATACTTAATACGTATTATAAGAAAGTTCTTTAACACTCACTGCATCATGAACTGCTTGACAGGCCGCGAACCTCATTTGATTTCTTGCAGTTGGATATCTGCCCTGACTGACTGAACACGTGTTGCGTCTGACTGCTTGTCCTCGGAAACATGGACTCCCTAGTTTCCGGCAGAGTACCTGTGTCGCCAGTGTCCGCCCGCGTCACTCTCGCGTCACGCGCGCTTCCTCTTACACACTGCTCTGTTCAAATCAGTAACTAGTCTCGTTTCTCTCCGCCTTCCAGTCTTCCAGGATGGGCCGTGTCTACTATTTTAAAGGACGTTAAAATATGAATACTCCTCTAAACCAAAGTCCTTAGTTAAAAAGATTTTTTATGTAATAATTGTGTTTCTGGAGCATGTACTCTCTTGGCTCGCTTGGAAACCGGGATCGTGGGTTCGAATCCCACTCAGGGAAGGGATGTTTATTTTGTGTGTGTGTGCGTTTTTCTGTGTTTTTGTATAGGTAGAGGCCTTGCGACGAGCTGATCACCCGCCCAAGGAGTCCTACCGAATGTGTAAGATATAGAAAAACCGAAGTGAACGGAGAAGTTCATGGAGGTAGGCCTAGGCCCACTGGGGCTGTAGTGCCAAGGAAAAAAAAATGTGGATATGTAGGGAGAGTAGAGGTACAGCTCCATACATTCTTAGGCTGTTTAATAAGTACTGCTGATTTCATATAAACTTTTATTTATTCAATATATGGATGAGTCCCAGTACCGGTATGGGCAACTTGGGGAGGAGAAAAATTTTGACCCTACAGGGAACTCGAACTCCGACCCCTCACTCTTCTATCTCGTAGCCAGTTGCCATACCTACTGCACTGTATGATTTAAAATGTAATGCACGCCTAAATACGCAGAAATGAATAGACAAAATAAAAATATAAAAAATCAGGCAACAGCTGTTAACTTATTAGAATTAGGATTAGGTAAAGAGCATTTCTTTTGAAAACGTGAACGAACTCACTGGTGCATACTAGTAGGAAAACTGGCACATGTGCTGGTGGGGGGGTCTCAAGTGGCAATTGGGTGTGCTTCACAATGCAGTGCACGGAAGTTTCAACACGTATCATCCGTCGAAGTCTCGGTCTTATCGAATTTACAAACAAATATAATTATCGGTTTAGTCTGGATTCATCTGGCTCTTGATAGGGATCGGTGGAGGGCTCTTGTGATCCTTCAGGTTCCATGAAATGTTGGAAAATTCTTGAGTAGCTGCGCAAATGGTGGCTTCACAAGAATGGTCCAGCCAAATGGGGATAACTGGTTATTTAGTTAGCTATTCAATATCGATTTATAGCTTACATAAAGAAGTCCACGTATGGCCTTAAAAGAGTAAAATTTATTGAGGGTTAATTTGCTTCAGAAATTAGTGATTTCCTAAAACTTTCAGCGAAAAACTCGACGTCGAATTTCAAAAGCTTGTATTTAACAAATTAGGCACCGATACCGATTGTAGTTCTGAAATTAAATAAAAGACGTGACGTTCACAGAAGGCGTTCTTTTCCAGTTACTTATGAGCAGGGCCCGGATTTTGATGACCTGAAATTATTTAAAAAATGATCTATAAAATGACCGAAAAAATCCAGAAAAATGACCTAAAGTATGACCCAGAAATATAATATGCAGGGCCCGGATTTTGATGACCTGGAAATATTTAAAAATGACCTATAAGATGACCGAAAAAATCCAGAAAAATGACCTAAACACTTCGCTTCAGATTATACACATTTCAAAAAACATATGAAGAAAAATTCCCTAAAATGGCCAAAAATGACAAGAAATACCCTTAAAAGTAAAACAAAAATACCAACAAATTACCCCCAAAATGAAAAAATGACCATAGACTAAAAATGTCATAAAGTAACAAAAAAATTACCTATAAAATTTACATTTTTGTAACCAGCAGCTTATATCCGAGATTTATATATTTAAGAGCATCGCATAGGATACAAGGAAAAAAAGATGACATGTCATCAAAATCCGGGCCCTGCTTATAAGACAGATGAAGAAGGGAATTCTGGAATAATCTGCGAAATGAGTTGCTTCAGAATGTGTCCTTAGTAATTCTTAGGATGATAAGACATCAAGGTAATGCGATGGGGACGCAATGCAGAACGCATGGGAGAGAAGAGAAATGCATTTAAATTTACTGCAGAAAATCCTGAAGGAAAGGAACTACTTGGAGGACCTAGGTACGTATAAGTAATTAACTTCGTCGAACTGATCCCTTCTTGAGAAACTGCAAGTTATCCAGCTACTCGGGAACTTCCTAGCATTTTATGGAACCCGATACCGTGGTAAGAAGGGGCCACCACTGGACCCTATCCTGAGGCGTAACAATCCAGTTCACACCATCTCATCCTATCTCTCTAAGATCCATTTTAATATTTTCAACCCATTTACGCCTTTGTCTTACAAGTGGTATCTTTTCTTCTGGCTTTACTATCAAAATCATATAAGAAATAGTCTTCTCTACCATGCCTTCTGTATGCCATGCCCATCTAATTGTCTTTGACTTGATCATTCTAATTGTACTTGGAAAAGACTACGAGTCATGAAGCTCCTCATTATGCAGTTTTCTCCAACTCCTGTCACTTCATCTCTCTTGGGTCAAAATATTCTCCTCAGCACCCTGTTCTCAAGCACCCTCAGTCTGTGTTCCTCCCTTAGTGTCAGAGACCAAGTTGTACGATGGGAAAATAATATTAAAATGAATCATAGATAATCAAGATGAGAGGATGTGGGATGGATGCATCTGGCTCAGAATAAAGGAGAATAGTGAGTTCTTTTGTGAACAAGGTAATGAACCTGCTTCCATAAAACGCTCTGAAATTTTTGACTAGCTGTCCAACTATTGGCTTCTCAACCTGGACTCTGTTGAATGGAATCATCATCATCATCAGTAATCTGTCAGACGACAGGTCCACAGTCTCACAATTCCTCCACTTAATGCGATCTAGAGCTTTCTCCTTCAAATGACAGTATCCTCTTCTGTCCCCAAGGTCATCCAGCATCTTCTTACGTCTTCTTCCTCGTCTTCTTGTCACTTCTATCCGCCCCTCTATCTTTCCTTCAATAACTTCTTTTAGAAGGCAGTTTCGGCGTAATGGAATCATTCAGTATAAAATAAGATGCTACAAACTTATCAGTAACAAGAATTGAAAGTGATTCAGGAGTGCTTATGTATCTCTACATCCTTTCTTTACACGCCATTATTGTTCGGTAATTCCAAAACAGAAACTGAATTGACGTCCATACGATAGGTTGCTGGACGCAGTATCTGGGCTTGAGACATATGAAATACAAAGTTATCACAAATGAAAACATCGCATTTAGTGCGAACAGGAGAAATAAGAGCGAAGCACAAATTGTTACCAAGAGAAATGAATGGAAGAGACCATTTGGGAAAACAAGTTGTAGATGGGAGAGCAACAATGAGACAATCTTAAAGGAATACGGCCCAAAGTTATTCCTGTGGATTGGATTCAGCTTGGCTAAGATAAAATATGATTAGGGGATTTTCTCAGCGCGGAAAATACATTTCAGTGATCCTTAAAAGAAGGGGTTACTCAGTTTTAAGTTTTCCTGAAGAAGGTGTATTTAAATCATGCATTACGCCCAACAGTAAATTATGAAGTACGCACTAATCTCAAATATTTTTAATATAGTGAAAAAGAAAACAATTACTAATATGTAATTAAATCCAGACGGGCATCAATGAATTAACAACTTCTATGGCAATTAACTTGAAGAATTGTAACCCATTTCCAAAATTGTAAGGTAAAGGGTAAAATTGTCCCCATACTTAATTAAGCGCCACACCATAAAGAAGTTTTGAGGAAGTGAAGGTGCCTGTCTATGGCTCTACAGCCCTTTGCTGGGCCTCGGTCGCTTTTCAGTTTATTGATCGTTTACACAGTCGGTAAGGCTCCTTGGACGGGGGATCAGCCCGTCGCAAGGCCGCTAATTGCACACACAGGGCAACATACGTAAAGACAGAAAAACGCACATTGACGTTCATGCCTCAAGTGGGATTCGAACCCAATATCCCAGTGATGATCCCAGGTGGCATGATATACATACCAATTCTCAGGATGCCCGGTTCAGGCATTCGAGGAATATTTTCGGTGCTACCTTAACAATATGAGGTGCTATAGTGTTGGTATCGCTGGTGGGAGGGTTTTATGATACACGCCATTGAGACTGTTTCATGTGAGAACAGACACTTCTGAAACTTCACAAAGTTTGGTTTAGCAATTCAGAACTTAAAGACGATTACAGTAGCCGCGAGGTCTAAGGCATGAACTGTCTTCGGTGGCTCGGACGCTTGAACCGTGGGTTCGAATCCCATTCAAGACATGGATGTCCGTGTGTGCATTTATTCTGTCTTTGCGTTGTCTTGTGTTTAGGCAACGGTCTTGCTACGGGCTGATAACTCACCCAAGGAGTCCTACAATCTGTGAAAAATTATTTTTTTTCCTTGGCACTACAGCCCCAGTGGGCCTAGGCCTACCTCCATGAACTTCTCCGTTCACTTCGATTTTTCTAGATCTTACACATTCGGTAGGACTCCTTGGGCGGGTGATCAGCTCGTCGCAAGGCCTCTACCTGTACACAAACACAGAAAAACGCACACAAACATCCACGCCCTGAGTGGGATTCGAACCCACGATCTCGGCTTCCGAGCGAGCGAAGACAGTGCATTCCTTAGACCGCTCGGCTACCGTGACCGGCGTGAAAAATGATCACGGAACTGAATAAGGGGCCAGGGCCCTGAAGGGGCCAGAAGAGCCATGGAAAAAAAAATAAAAACTTAATGGGGCAGTACACAGGATATTTACCTCATAAGCCTATTTTTATTATTAAAAGTAAGGAAATTTTGATAAATTCTCAGTCATTTGCCATCTACGTACGTAGTTTACATTCATAAAGCATGACAATTAGTTGATACTGTAATCTTAAACTGCGTAACTGTAAACCTCACGCTTGCATGACTCTTTTACAAATGGAGAAGCATATTTGTCTTTCGGTTTCAATTTTTCCAGCATATTCTAAAGAGGGAGCAGATGCCTGCCCTTCGCCTGCTCCCATGCGTGGCGGCACCTACTCGCTGGGTTCTCTTAAGAGCATACCCCATTCGACTTCCACTGAGCGACATTAATAAGTAAATGTGATGCACGGTTTAATTAACACAGCTGACGGCTGTAATGCCCTGAGTGAGTGTTCAGTGCTTAAACATATGTTAACACTCTTTCCTGTTCCCAGAACAAATAGTGACATCTTCAGGCTTGCAGTGCTTTCCATAAGCAGACTACTTCTATTTTGTGAAAAGCCTGTAACATTAACAGAATTTCTTCTGCTACAAAGTATCTAAAAATGACGTAAACATGAGTGTTGCTCTCTTCGTCTGCCGGCAACGTTTCTAATTCAACCGCCAGAGTGTAATAACATTGTTAATGCAAGCTGCCTTCCGCCGTGCAGGTTGGCAGCCAATGTTGCTCTGATGTGATGATAGCGGAGACATTTCCACGTGATGGAGACTCCTAATTGCATCCAACCACAGGCCAGTAATTAAATAAGGGCGTGACATAAAGCCTGCAGTTCGCTTGCCAGCCTGCAGGAAGCGACATTATATGTGTCCTCTTCGCAAATTCGGCGTTCCTCTATATTTGCACATGCGTAGAAACTTCAAGGACTTCGCTGCATGCAGGGAACGAATTTCTGGCAAAATCAACCTCCTATGAACTGCAAATTGTCCCTTCTGTACAGAGATCTTCCTCACCTTACAAGTCTGCTCACTTACAGTGGGGCCCAAAATTAATTCAATTTGTCCCCCCTTCTTATGAAAAACTTTTTTTCATTTATGCGTCCACAAGTTCATTTAGTCTGTTAATTCTTTATGTTCTTATTAAATTATTAACACGGTACTTAATTTCACTCTACTGATATTATGACATGACGCCTGAAAGTCTGAATATCAGAACCAGAGTAAACGTTCGTTGTTAGACAACGACACGGTACAGATGTTCCCGCGGCAACGAATAAGCAAGCAATAATCGAGGTATTGTTGAGCTATAAAAATGGAAACGGTGTTTTCTGTTGGATCTGTCCGGGTCTATATAAAGAGGACCCCAGGCCAAGTGAAATAGAACTGAGGGAGTCTCTTGACATGGCCGGCGAAGATGATTGAGATGAGATGGCAACGAGTGAGTTGAGTTGCAACAGTGCGGCTGTGAAAAGAAGACTTCATATGTACTGCAGTTACAGTGAGACTGGTATAATTACTGTGTTAAAATCCGTTGCTAGGACGCGACTAGTGAAGACTGAGGACACTAGTGTGTGTGACTGTGAACTGTAAAGTGTGTATACCAGCGATAGCTCTGTAATCACGTACTTGTAGTTACGAGCTGAGTGTATAAGTGTATCAATAAATCGATCCACCAATCCAAACCCCGCCTACTGTCACACCAACAAGTGACAATATTCATGTGCATCGAGTGACTTCGTGAACGATATGATGCCTAGACTCGCATTCGAGAGGTGCTAGGTTTGAATTCGGGCAGGGCCACACGCTATAATTTCTGAGGATTACTGTGGCCTGCTTAGCCCCATCAGGTGAATGATGGGATAGTGTATCCATTAGTTAATAACTGCTTCTTCCGATATTCTTCACAATTTATCTGTCGTCACGCATATCGACGCCATGGCGCTTTCTTTCAGAGACTGTCAGCGTCTTAAATAAAATACAAGTACGTACTGGACTCTCGGGCCTCAAGGATGTGAGTCTGTGTCTTCTTTGCCTCAAGGCCGTGTAGCACAGAGAAAATCCGACCTTTTGAAAGAACATGTCGTCTCCATCTTCAGGAAAGAAGAGTAAGCCAAACTATAAACCAGTAGAAGCAGGGGAAAGATAGGTGAGCATCATGCGTTTATCTCTGTTTGCGGCAGATTCTGCTTTTTACTCATCAACCCTGAAGGTGAAGGTGAAGTATTCCTCTGAAACTTCAGTCTTTCTGCAAATTATACGGTGTTTCAACGTACGTAGAAGACCATAATATTCACAAGGACAATTTATGTAGCTAATTACAAATGTTGTTTTCTAAACAACACGTATGAGCATGGTATATAGTTTCTGTGAAGTAAATCAACTGACATTTCCCTTTGTAGAGAACTGCTGATTGGACAGGGTACAATCTGGTAGAAAGTGTCAAAGTTTCAGACGTATCTGCTGCCCACCGCCTTAAGAACCCTTGAAGTGTATTGGTTGGAAATAAGTTAAGACGTAGGTGTGTGGATAATTCTAAAATAAATCTTAGATTTATAGGATTGGGTGGTTTGGGCTGGATCGATCTGGCTCAGAATAGGGACCAGTGGAGGGCTCTTGTGAACACGGTGATGAACCTCCAGTTTCCATAAAATGCTGGAAAGTTCTTTAGTAGCTGCACAAGTGGCTTTTTCTCAAGAAGGGCTCGGCCACATTAAGTTAGTTAGCTAGTTAGACGGTTATGTTATGTACATAACGGTCTATGTCACTAATTATGACGCAGCGTCACTTCCATAGTAAATAGAGTATAGTTAAAATTTGAAGTCTGTCCTTGTTTTGCATGAGTGTAGAACTTGGTCTTTCAGCCGTATGGAAGAACATACAATACCGACTTTTCAGAAGTCAATTATTAAATGGAGAATAAAACCCAACGAAGCAAAATCAATACATGTTACGTTTACCATCATGAAAGAGACCTGCCCCCCTGTCCATCTGAACAACCACCACCTCCCCCAAGCAAAAGAAGCTAAATATCTTGGGATGCATCTTGACAGAAGGCTGACTTGGCGCAAACATGTTTACACTAAAAGGAAACAACTAGGCCTAAAACTCTTCAAATTATACTGGTTAATAGGAAGAAACTCCAAGTCGATACTTGACAACAAACTATTGGTTTACAAAATCATACTGAAGCCCATCTGGACGTATGGAATCCAATTGTGAGGAACGAGCTCATACTAGAACACTACCAGTCAAAGGCACTTCGCATGATAACCAATGCCCCTGGTATGTGCTCAACAATGTCATCCGGAATGACCTTGGTATGACTACAGTCAAAGAAGAAATAAAACAACTTAATGTTAAATATAGTAACAGACTTAACAGGCATCCAAACGCACTAGCAACAGACCTCATGAGCCAGCCAACTCGGAACAGAAGACTTAAACGCTTCGCGCCAAATGCTCTGCCGGGCAGATTCTAAGTATCATATTTAGTTTATAAGCTAGATTAAGGTTATAGATGTACCGTATTTACGCATGTATAGGCCGCGTGCGTGTATAGGCCGCAGCACAATTTTCAGACAGAAATTATAGAAAAAATAATTTTCTTGGAATATTATTTCAGGAGTAGAACACCCTGTATTACTAATTATGAATATAATTTTTTTTAAATGAAGTGTGATTTCGAATATTTCGAATATAAGCCGCACCCCAGTTTTCCTCTTGAATTTTTGGCAAAAAATGTGCGGCCTATACATGCGTAAATACGGTAAGTTAGAAGTAAGTCCTACTTCTGCAAACATAACTAATCTGTACTGATTATTATACGAAAGGCGTCTACTAATGAGTAGCCTCCTACGTGTCAATATTATATGATTCTACCTTTTGCTTATTGTAACTTCTTAGAGCTTGCAAAGAAAAAATAGATCATTAAAAAAAAGAAGTCAGTGGCTTCGGAGTATGTTTAAACGCAAGCCACAGGAAGAAACCGCTGGACGGGTAAACTCACAGAGCAAGCTTCTTCTTAATTCTGTAGACGCACTCTACACCACATATTATTAGGTTTGTGAATGAGGTTAAATTGGGCACTATTTCATTGGAAATGAGAAGATGAGAGCTGAGGACAAGCTCTCAGACGGGGAACCTGAATGGAAGAGAACTTCTGGAAGACCTGGTCGTTGATGGGACAATTATACTGAAATACGTCTGAAAGATGGGAATGTGTGTATTAGATTTATTCGTGTCCGGATGTAGTTGAACTGTAGGCTTTTGTTGACACGGAAATGAACCTATGAGTTCCAAATAGGAGGCAGAAGTTCACATCTTAACTTAGGTACTTAAAGCTTGTACTCCATATAGTTGCAGAGGGTGAGGCTTTGCTTGCCAGTATATGTGACGATGTAACCGGGTTATTTAAATGCATTGTTCCGGGACGCCGTAGTGATAAGTATCTCGCCTGCCTGAAACACGAACCTTCACTATGTTTGAGAACATTTAATTAGGAAAGTGGTACTACGTATGCACGAACGTACGTGAGAGTCGGTGTGTGGGGTTTTAATTGCAGACATAAAAACCCAACTGTAAATTTCTCGTTCCGGATTCGAGTTTGCATTGACGCATGTCGCAAAAGTTACACTGAGGGGAATAAAACTGATACATATACGGGAAATTACATAATATCTCGTTTTGGGATGCATAAACATAAACGTTTCGACGAATGGTTTTGTTTTCGTTGTCAGATGAAGGTATAAATCTAATTAGTTTGACTGTGTAGAAAAATCTCCAGATAAGTAGATACAACTGATATATCCGTTGTCTCATTTGGATATAGAAATATTAAGTTTAGGGGAATTTTTGTGCTTCCGTCATCAGGTGGAAAAAAGTTCCTAAATTAGACCAACTGAACTTAATTAATCTGTCTGCACAAAAGCAGATACAACTGACACATCTATTTTTTAGTTTCGATATAGAGACACGACGTTTCGGAGATTGTTCTTCCATATTCAGTGAAAGAAATGTCCTAAGTTGGACCAACTGGACATGACTAATATCTTACATACTTACTTATGGAGCTGGGCACTTCTTGAGGAGAAGCCAAATCTGCAGGTACTCAAGAATTTCCCAGCATTTTATGGAACCCGAAGGTTCATTACCGGGTTCACAAGAGCCCTCCACTGGTCCCTATCCTGAGCCAGATCAAACCATTCCATACCATCCCATCTTGGCTCTCTAAGATCCATTTTAATATTGTCCACCAACCTACGCCTTGGTCTTCCCAGTGGTATCTTTCTTTCTGGCTTACCCACCAATATCCTATATGCATTCCTCGTCTCTCTCATTCGTGCTACATGCCCTGCTAACCTCATCCTCCTTGACTTGATCATTCTAATTATACTTGGAGAAGAGTACAAGTTATGAAGCTCCTCATTATGCAGTTTTCTCCAACCTCCTGTCACTTCATCTCTCTTCGGTCCAAATATTCTCCTCAACACCCTGTTCTCAAACACCCTCAGTCTATTTTCCTCCCTTATTGTCAGAGACCAAGTTTCACACCCATACAGAACCGCAGGCCAAATTATGATTTTGCATATTCTAATTTTTATGTTTGTAGACAGCAGGTGAAAAGACAAAAGGATCTGGACTGAATGGTGGCAAGCATTACCCTAGTTCAATCTCCTCTTAATTTCCTCCTGAATCAGGTTTCGGTCTGTTATCTTTGTTCTCAAATATCTGAACTGTACCACATTTTCAAAGCACCTGTTACCTGTTTTTATATCTTGATTTCTCCCTGCATTTTTGGTGACAAGACTGCAACATATACTTATTTTTTTCTGCGTTTACATCAAGACTAACCTCCTTATTAGCGTCAATTAAAGTCTGTGTGTTTCTCTTTATGGCATCTATATTATAACCCAGTAGATTCACACTTGACAAATATCATTAAACAGAAAACTATATACAATTGACGCATCTATATTTTGCTTCCGATACAAAGACGCGATGATTTTTCACAGATTGTCTGTGATTCCATCAGTAGGCGACAGAAATTTACTGAGTTGGACGTAACTAATCTGTCTCCAGAGAAGCGAATAGACGGAAATATGGACAGTTTCTGAAAGTTGCATTTCTGTACCCTAAAATAGAGGGTGAACGGTGTCCCAACACTCGAGATGTGAGGTTTCGAACCGAGACTTCTATCTTGCTGAAACCCGGAAAGCATTAATCTTTATTATTCGTTATACTTCTCAGCAAAGTAACTCAGCACACCAAGCAGGTTTCTTTCGGGATGTGCTCGTTTTGAATGTGGGCCGAGCTACTGACTGTCATCACTCAGATTTCTTCGTGGTATTCTTTAGTCTCTCCCTGCAAATGTGAGGTTAATACGTCAATGTGTCCACTAATTCTTTCTTCCAAATCCTTTCCGGTTCAATAAATCCAATTATCCATCCATATCTTGTCTATAAGTTACTCCCAAATAGTGTAATATCTTAATTACAGTGAGCAGTAAGGCCATTCAAAGTTTCTGTCTTATAAATTTCTTCATCCCTTTTCCTGTCCTGAAGTCTTCACCCTACCACTGGGCTCAAAAGCATATTTCGGCTTCTTCGGTTCGTTTCCCTTTGCAATGGATCCCGCAACACAGCAGACCAGGTTCTGCTACGAATTTATTTCCAAATTTATTTTAGAATATGTACCTGTAAAATAAAAGGTGAAGCTATCACTGTAACAGGCCGTGGAGGCTCATAGGGTTGTGATACGTCGAGGCAGTCACATTTTCTAGATAATGCCTCACAAATGGTGGTGAGGTTTTCAGTCTTACGTGCCGACCGCTCTTTAACGCGGAAAGATGCCTGGGGTACCTGTACATAAGGAAAGAGGGTCGTTCACTTCACCTCACAATATAACGAGTGAGCCAGGGGTTTTGGTAGGGACACCTGAAAAAGAGGCCACTAGGAAGAACAAATATGTGTGTTCATGGTGCCTGTTCTTAATTTTGAGCTAAAATCAAGACAGGACCTACATTACTTTGCTTGAAAACTTCCCTCAGACTCGTTCTGTTGCAATGAAGGAGTATTAGTGGACCACACTAAAGCAGTAGCAGTGAAACTACTAGACAATAGCGAAACTACACATAGAATAAAAACATACACAGTCCTAACTCTACCAGACAGACCTGAGTAAGACCCCCAATGAGAGCATTAGAATGATACCTAAGTGAACAAAACAAAGAGTATGTGAGTTACGCCACTGGGCGTAATTCATTCACGAACCAGTACTTATTGAACATATACATTTATTGCAGATTCTTCAGATTATGTATAATACATATGCGTAAAAGAGTGTTCTCAGTCTTCACTGTCAAAGGATTTATAACCGTCTCAATATAATTTCAAATTACACATGAAGTCTTATTGTCACAGCCTAATTCCTTTCTTGCCATTTCATTTCGGTCATCTTCGACTGCCATCTCCAGAACTCGACCAAATTCTCGACAACTAATTTAAATACTCGTACATTCTCCTTCAACTGAACTCTCTCATCTTCTGACAACAACTAACAACTCCCTTGGAACTTCTCGTTCTATAGCTTCGTGGCGGATCCCACGGAAAAGAGTGTATTCTATTATCCTGTGTTATTCTTTTGGCGTCTTTACTTATCTGTCGCCTAATAATAGACGTGCTATTTTTGCGAGCGTTGGTTCCCGCGGGAATATATTTACCGAGTCGTTGCGTAGTAACGGGCCTGTAAGTCACTATATACATATATTCGTATATACAGTACAGAAGAATGTTATATTTATATCTTTCATATAGGAGTAAGGAGCAGAATAAGGCGGAAAGCCACGTACTGACAGGAAGTACATTCATTAATTTGTATAAACAATTCAACGAAAAAATACTGCAGCAGTATCTGTTGGCATAATACAGGGTGCATGTACCACTTCATACAAACCTGAACCACTTGTATCACTAGCAATATCAATTCGCTACGCAACATACACCTACAAATAGGCGTACTTAGAGGCAGGCAGTCCCGCCATTGATTTTCTGTCACGCCTGACATTTAAGTGGATTTGTAATTCACAATTAAGCCCGTTATTCATTTGCAATAGTTATACGTATCACATTTCAATATAAATCGGATATGAATTAAATCACGTATAATATATATATATATGAATCTGTAAAAGCCACAAGTCAACATTTCACGCATCTGAACAAGCTATTTACATACTGAAGCTTGCAATTAAACATACTGAGGTACATGCAATCTGCATTAAACAACCAACACTAGCACATGTGACATTGCATGACCGCCCTTCACAACAGGACACCGCAGATATCCGGGCACGCGCCCTGTCCATACTGACAGTGCGAAGAGTAATGGACACCTCTGTTTCGTGGGGGGGGGACCCAGGAATCTGCCCCGGTCTGCATTTTTGGGGTGCCGGGCGTGCAGCTGACCACTCACCTACTTCTAGTGCCGACGACAAGAATAATGGAGCTATACCTTCACTCCACATACGTATTCATGACGTCATGCTTTATGAATTAAGCACAGGACAATTATTGTAAGTCAAAATTAAATACATTATGTCACATTCAAACTACTACTACTACTACTGCAATAATAATAGTAATAATAATTATTTCCTGAATATTCCAGACCAGGTCTTAAAACTGCGGCCTGCCAGCCGTAATCACCAGCAAGACCATTTTGCCCTGAACTTGGAGATATGATGCGAAAAGTGTAATTTAATTTTTAATTTGTATAACGTCCTTCTAATGTCTCTGATCCATAGGAACATACTTTTTTCGGGTCATTCTTGTAGCATAAACATTTATTCTACCTTTTAATATAGTTCAGAATGCTGTGCCAACTTTTTTCCTGGTAAGGTGAAATTTTTGCAACCCTTGCTTAAACCACTGGCTAATGAAGTTGGCTACACCCTGTTGTAAATCAATCGGTAACAATACCTTTACATAAGAATAATTATAATTTCGTACCAAATATTCTGACTGTGCTCCCCTTCCCCTTTCAATGAACACCGATAGCGCCCAAACGAAAGTACTAGTACTCTGAAGATGGGTACAGACTGAGTAAAACCCAGATTCACGTCTTCCTCCCCAAACACAGTACTGAAAAACCTTCATGTAGCAATCACTGAGCTCACTTCCCTGCCCACGTGACGTGAAAAGGGAAAAGCAGAAGAAAGAAAAGAAGAGACACAGAAAACCGTCCCTTATGTCCTGGACGTCAGGTCGCCGAAACCCTTCCCCACCCCTTCCAAGGACCATCCTCTATACCGGAACACTTTCCATCACCAATTTTCGCTAACTAAACGGTCACTCCCTATTGGCTAGCAACCAGCCTCTCCGTTCGTCCTATCAGTACTTCACCTCCGACAGACTGCCCTAAGCAAGAACTGTACACGAAGTGCCAAAATCCTGCCCAGACTCTTTAACCCTGAAGATGACAAATAAAAATTTTGACGAAACGTCGAAAACTCTCAACATTCGACGTGGTCTAGTCCCGGAAGTGGGTACCATATATTCAGCACAGGTATTTCTTTCTTCGTGTGTTTGTGTGTGTATATTTCACAATTAAATATATTTGTAGCTCAGCGTCTAAGGCGACTGGCTATGAATTTGATGGTCGTGGTTCCATTTTCGTTTCTCCACGGCGTCCGTGGGGTGTGGAATCCAAATGGGTCCACTCTGCACGGCGGCCACTCATTGGCTTATTGTAGCCTGCCCCGGGTGAGTATGATGAGGGAGAATTTGGGGGAATGAAGATTGACAGGGGAAACCGAAGTACTCGGAGAAAATCCCCCCCCAGTACCACTTTGTCCACCACAAATCCTACTTGAACAGACCCCGGGATCGAACCCTGGCCGCCGCGGTGGGAAACCAGCGACTAGCCGCTTGAGTAATGGTGCGACCGTCCAAACCGATTCTGAATCCCCATGCTGCCTCTTATACAATGAACAGCAGCAGACAGTATTTAACATAAATTATGTATAAACAATTTTCAGTTAAAAAAATATTACATGCAATTAAATTTACCTTATAAGCAGATATGAGCTCAACAGGTAATTATGCAATGGGGCACGCGGCAGAGTAGTTGGTTGAGGCACTATGCTACAAGCCGGAGGGTCGCGGGTTCGATTCCCGAGGAGGTCATTGCATTTTTAATTGACTTTATCCTTCCAGCCGCACTTTGGCCCAGGGGTCGACTCAGCCTCTAACATGAATGAGTACCAGGAATCTTCCTGTAGTGTAAAGGGCAACCGACGCGTAAGGCCGACAACTTCACAGCCATCTGTGAGCCGATTTCCTAGAAAATGTAGGAGCCTCGATGTCTCAGAACCACCTGGACCTCCACAACCTGTTACAGGGATGACTTCACCATTTACCTTATCTTTATATTTCTACAGTACAGTCCCATCTGCGTCTAAGTCTATCAAGATGTCAGTTCCCAGAAATATTTTATATGAAGTTGTTGGACGTTTCCCAATATTTCCTCGGCTGTGTGGCCTCCCTTGCTTCAAGCGGGAGAACGGCTGAGACAGGCGAACAGGTCATGGCAAAGGAAACCTGTGGTTAAAAAAAAAAAAAAGTTAAGAGTATTCCTGGAACTGCTGAAGAAAATCTCCGTTGAGTCCTTTGTCCCATTGTGGAGAATTGAAGCAGATGTTCAACTGTGACTTTCGGTCTAATATATTCTGTCGCCCGCTAATCTCATATCTAATCACTGAGAAGTAATTAACATCTTGTAGAAAGTCCCAAATTTCTGCTCCTAATTCGGGACCTAGGTTGTGTCGTCGTTCAGTCAATAATGTTGATCGTAGTAAATTTGTCATTAGGAAGTTCCTGGATTCTATTTTCAACATACTGTCTGTATTCATAAGCCGGTGGGAAATTCCTGGAGACGCGACAAGAAGTTAATGGGGTTCCGGATTGGATGAAGCGATTTATTAGATAAGTTGTTTGCAATAACAATTATAATTGCTCAAAAATAGCGTCTTCCACACGATGCAACCTGACTCGTCTATCGTCTCTCGAATTTCGTCTTCACTGTGCTGTTCCCTCTTGCACTGCTATTCTTGTTGACGTGTCTTTGCTGTTTCTTCCTTAGTTCTTATTTCTGCTGGTTTCTTCTGCTCTCAGCTCTGTTCTGTTCTGTTCTTTTCTCTTTGGTCTGTCATATTCGACAGTCGGACGGTCTAGGAGACGCCTAATTCAAGGGTTCCGTTTGACGTTTTCAATGCACCGGCAGCTAGTGTATTCGTTGCCGTGGGAACTGCGTTAGTTCTGCTTTTCTTTTCCGTGATAGTGGTCTGTTATATGTACTTTGTGCCGGTCACGGTAGCCGAGCGGTCTAAAGCATGTACTGTCTTCGCTCGCTTGGAAACCGGGATCGTGGGTTCGAATCCCACTCAGGGCATGGATGTTTAGTTTGTGTGTGTGCGTTGTTCTGTGTTTGTATACACGTAGAGGCCTTGCGACGAGCTGATCACCCGCCCAAGGAGTCTTACCGAATGTGTAAGATCTATAAAAACCGAGGTGAACGGAGAAGTTCATGGAGGTAGGCCTAGGCCCGNACAAATCGTAAGACGGTCCGTGGTTCGTATAATAGACGGACTTCAGCGGCTACCAAAATAATTGCTGACAAGCGGCAATATACGAGCAATGTAGTGCAGAGAACACCTGGGGTGGCAGTTGGGTTACAAGTGTGTACCAAGTTAATGAGACAGGGCATTAAGGGTCAACAGGTTGTTTGCAAGGATCCTGAGGTCTGCCCGTGCTGACATCCAGAAAAACAGGCCGTGGTTTTAGACCTGAGAAGAATTAGGTCAAGAAGTCACTGAGCGGTAGCTGCAAATTGATTGGGGGGGGGGGTAACGTACTCTATTTAGGGCCCTAGAAGGGTCAGCTTTAAAAGCACCTACAGTGCAGAAATATGTAACCTAGTCAATAACAGATTCGTCTTCTTCTTCAACACGACAGCTTGAAATCAAGCCTTGGTCTCTTTTAAATGACGGCTCCAAACGTGCCTGTCTTCAGATTCTCTTTTCCACGTTCTCACCTCCATAATCTCTCTAATGTCTATTTCCACTGCATTAACCCACTTTCCTTTGGCTCTCCAATAATGTTGCCTTCCAGAATCCTTTTCGGTACGCGTTTTCCACCCAGATGCTGGATGTGGCCTACCCATTGTAGTCTCTTTCATTTAATATTGTGACGTCATAACGGCAGAGAGAACCGTTACTATGCGAGGCAGTTCCATACTCACTCACAAGCAATTCTTCTCTTCAAACCCCGTCGAAATTATTATAAAGCATATGTCCCGAAACGCCAAGTTTTCGAGCCACACGTCAGAATCAAACAGGGTAATATACTCCTCGGCAGTGTTATTTGTCACAGCGATGCTTACCGCGTTGTTGCATGTACTCAAAGTACAGTGCCTAATGGTGGCCATTTGCAATCGAATGATCATGGAATACACACACGGTGAGTACTATGACATGCTCTTAAGCCTCCGACAAATGGAGCAGCAACCCTGTGAGTTAGGAAGTGTAGCACCTAAAGCAAACGTGAATGCAGGTCACCCACAGACTCAACCCAGACGCCATAACTCTAACAGTGGAACGAGAGCTGTGGAGAAACTCACGTGATATGAAACCAGAACTGGCGCTATCCCAGTCGAGGGCTTTCGAAGCAGAGTAAACCCTCGCTAATCCGGTTACAGACAATCCGGATCGAAATATAAAGCAGTTGAGTAAAGCAAGAGTAAAGTTGTCCCTGTGCTTAACTTATTAAGCACTACACCATGAAGACATATGGGTTAGTGGATACATAGATCCATATTTTTTTGACCTCGGCACTAGCTGGAGATGTGTGGTCAGCTTCACGCCCCAGCCGCTTTACCCCCACGGAAAGAATCTCCGGTACCCATTGGATTGGAAGTTGGGTGGACCCCAGAACCGGTCTGGACGACGTGGAGAAGATAAAATTCTTGACCCTCACGACTCGAACTCCTACCCCTCGAGCGTCCATCCCGTAGCTAGTCGCTATACAGACTTTGCTAACCTGGTTCCTTTTCACAGTTGAGTACATGCTTTAAAAGACATATGGCAATTAGAAAGGCAGACGAGTCACTTGTCTGTTCAGAAAAAGTTGACTGTCTCTTCAAACTTGTATTATTACGTTAAAAATGAAGTAAAACTTCTCAGTCTTCTATCGATGAATAAATATACTGTCTTCTTGTAGTTTTTAACTAAAGAATCTACTGTGACTTTTTTTATTTATTTTCATCAGCACTGCTTATATCATTAAATTTTCGATCTATTTGTGTTTCAAGTTTTATTTTGTCTTTTAGGGCTACCTCTTTCGTCACTGTTCTCAGTTATTCTCTAATCCGCATGACCTGGGTCGTGTAGTCAGAAATAACCAATTAAAAACTAACAGATTTCTATTATGTAAGCTAACAGTCAATCGGGTGGTCATTAATTTTACTGCCAATTATGGAACCCATTAATGTCTCCACGACAGCCATCACTGCGCCCTCTCATGAAGCAGATGACTTCAGGCTAAAAATTCATACCCTTTGAATCTAAATTAACAAGTCTCTTGAGTTTGTGTTCGCGTTCACAGTCGATTTCAACTGTTTTCTCATGAAATATCGCTGCATATTAGCCGACAGCTCTGGACCAGAATCGACGTTAAATTCCTGTTCGAAAAGTCTTAAAGCTTCGCGCTTTAACATTTTCTCGAAATCCAGTGTCCACATAAAACTTCTTAGTACAGTTTAAATAATAGAGTTATTATGTAGACTACATAACCTTGACTGGTAGGGATGACTGGTAAATGTTGAATTAGAAAAGATCTGGAAGAAAACTGTTGTGACTTAATAGAGATAACTTTCAGGTATTGTCCGTGAGGAACTAAGGAAGACCACAAGAAATTACAGTCTTCCAGGAATACGACCTCAGAGCATTACGCTACACCAGTCCGTTACGTAGGAAGCTACAAAAATATTGTGATATGAATCCGTTTCATGGGAACTGCTTGACAAACAAGCGAGCCGTCGCTAGGCAAAGGCAATGTCAGGGACAGTAAAGGAAATGTTTGAAGCAGTATTTTCTGTATTGTCCGTGCCGAGGCTATAGAAAGATAGGCTGGGTGGAAGAGGGAACCCAGCGCTCTGAGGCAGCTCAGAGCAACAGCAGCGGCCTCAGACACAAAAAGTTGCAGTGGCGGATCAAGCCACAGTGGAACCGAGGATCCTTGTGCAAGCAACACGTCAGTAAATTGGGTGCTCCAAATGTAAAGAGTTTACCTCTAGACAATATGTTCAGAAGAGTAACTACAGTACAGCAGTTTATGACAGAATTCAATGTTGCTGTGTCAGAGAAAGGGAACATAGTGGCCATTACAAGAATTATCTTAAATCTCATGAAGCAAAATGATCGCTAGAATTCATAGGGAGAAGATACTAAAGATAGTAAAATAGTGCATGTTGAGCTGTACCGAGCCTCTACTGACAAAGGCCTTGTGTATATTGCTCACATATTGGTGTACTAACATGCAAAATGTAAATATATTGTACATTGTACATTGTAAAGGACATATCCGTCCTCTCATCAGAGAGGGCGCTCCACATCAACAAACCCACGACTATCAGAAAGAAAAAAAGAATTGTTTTAGATCCAAGATGGGTGCTTGACACCAAGATAGACTGTCCGACTGACCGTCAGTCGTAACATAACTTTGACTTCGACTTAAAAAGGGAGCCCAATAACACGGTAACTCCGTGTGGATGCGGGTTCGAACACCACCATAGCCCTGCGAGTCATAGGAGGCGACGAAAAGGGAACCCAGTGCCTAGGGGTGTAACCAGGCCACCATTTTCCGGGGGATATAAATACGGGTACCTGGCCCTCCAGGTTGGAGAAGTCTTGAATCTGAGACAGTAAAATGTGGTCATGAGTCCCGTGGGATTTGGACCTGAGAACGACTGCACTGGCGAGGACCAGCAGCAATTCTAAACGGAAGACCCATCCTCTTGTCAGAGGGGATATTACATATGGACTATAATCGCAAGTGTTGAGTTGAAGAAATAAATATATTGCTTGTCTTGAGTTCCAAGGTGCTTGTCAACAAGACGAACTGTTTGGCAGTAAAGCGCCAGTCTGACTCTGACTCTGCTGGGAAAATTGCAAGCCCTGCTGGTTATGTCACGACACTATGAGCACCTAGGTGATGCAGTGTCAATGGATGGGAAGATTAATGATAAATTGTGAAATGTTTGGAAGGAAGTGTTCATAGCTCAGGGGAGGTTGTATCCTAACATTTGCCTTCAGGAAGTGCGGAAATTCGGGACATTCCTCAGTCAGGATAGCAGGTGTATCGGCCAAGATTCGAAGCAGCGTGTCAAGAGTATAAATGTGGAGTGTAACCGCTGCGCCACCCTTCTCCTTAATAGAGGACTTATGTAAACATTTGCTTGATAGACGTGACGTGGCTTTAAATAATTCTGAAAGATGCTTCATGAAAGCTTAACGTCATTTCCGTGAATTCTTCTCTGTTTCCCTGTCGATTCGTGTGACTCGTGTGATTAATATGGGTTGGTGAAGCTGTGGGAACGAGCATTCTCAAATTCGTTAAATTTTTTAGAAGGCAGCGATTTAATACACAGATTTATTCTAGCGTGCTGGGAAAATGCTGAAACTGAATTGCCTAAATCAGATGTCAGTTCTGTTTGGGTGGAGCTGATTTTGCATCTGATAATGCAGAGACACTGAAGATTTAATATTGCACGAGAAAAGTTAGTTTCTCAAAGTAGTTCTCTTCTTCTGGGAGTTACACCTGTGTAGCATGGTGAAAGTTTACCGACGTTTCGAAGGAACGTATTGCTTCAGTCTCCTAGGCCTAGTTTATACCGCACTACACGACATCAAGCCACAGAGCGCAGTATCCTTCATAGTCGCCACCAAAATGAGAACCTCGAGTCTGACAGAGTCATACCTAAATATCCCTAGTTCGGGGGACCATGTAAGACCAGAATTTTCTAAATTTGTACCTTTTTGAAACATCTTTGCGGGATAGGCAATACGAGAGTCAATTAGTAAATAGATGGAAGTTTCCAATGTGTGTTACTAAGTAGCAGAACAGTCTGGCTTCATGAGAGTCTTTAAAGCTGACGCGCATGCGCATGTTCAGAGACTAGTTTCAGTAGTCAAAATGGCGATCGTGCTTGAGAAGTATACTACTGAACAGCTTTTTCTGGGTAAAAGAAATCAATACAAATGATATTCATAAAGAATATTTTCTCTCTACGTTGGGAAGTGTTTGTCGCGTAAAGCGGTTCACAGCTGGATGGCAAATATTTCGCTGGTAATGAAGACTTTGAAACGGAGGTGCGGACGTGGCTGAGACAACAGTCAGACAGACTTTGATGGTTCGGCTTTCGACGCACTAATAAAGTGATAGGACAAGTGTATCAATGTTGGTGGAGGATATGTCGATAAATAATTATCTTTCCCAGGTTACAATATTATATATTTAACGTTTTACATCCATTTGTGACCTATTTATTGATTCTCCTTCGTACCTTCGTAACCTTTAGAAAACCATCTCATCGAATGTTGAGAACAAAATCCAGTAAGTGACTACTGTTGACATAATTACATACGTCAATGTCTGATGACGGTGCCACGTCGAACGCAATTTAGACACGGTACACTCTGAAGGCTTGCTGTAACTAACGAAGGAGCAATATGTAAGCCTATAGGTTATGGTATTACAGCACAGCATTAGCGTCACTCTCTCTCTCCTCCTCCACCGCCAGCCGCCAACTTGCCGCCCAACATCAGTAGCTTCCGCTCAGCAAACCGCCTTTAGTCACATCGATACCACCAGCCCAACATCCTGCCATTCCAAGTTGCCACGAACCTTTTCAATCTTTGATTCCTCCTCTATTCCTTTTCACGCTTCTCCCTCTTTTATTCTCAGTGTGCTTCCATCTCGTTTTGCTTTTCCATTTCTCTGTAGCTTTCGTTCGTTTTAAGAAGTATATATAAAAAGAAAAGAGAAAAATGTCGTAGATCTGTTTGATACCTGAAAGTAATGAAAAGTTTCTTCCCTTTTATCTCCGTCTCTTGCTTAAACTTCCCTTTCCAAACATACCGCGTATTTCCCCCTTTCCATTCCATTTTCTTGTCTTGTGTTCGAGTTCGCTCCAGATAGGAAAGGAGTTTAACAGGAAAGATGTTCTCGCTTCAACACAGTTGCAAAGTAAGCTGCCCGTGTCATACATACAGATGGATGATATTCCCGTTTCAGATTTTATTCGTGACATATTTAACAAATCTCTAAGATAATTAAGACATCCCTGTGTTGCGATAAGCACAGAACCCTCGACAACTACATGTCAGAGAAAGGGCGTTACGAGATCAAAGACAAAGGGATCCTCATACGGAAGCGAAATAGGCGCTTATGTAATTACTATGGATTCCTGAAACGAAGATTTCGATAGAACTGCCCGGGGAGTAATGGAAGCCGAGAAACAACTTGAAGAAGACAGACGACTCCGTGAAGAAAGTTGGGAATATTCTCTTACTAAAAACGCGTACTAAATCCAGTGATTGAAACTGCTTGTCGGTTTGTGGTGTTCCTCTAAAGGGAAACATTTACCCCGGAAAAATGATAAGCTTTAACGGATAGTATGCGCCAAATATTTCAGTACTGAAATGAAAAGACGTATATTCATGAGAAGGCCCCTTGCGCGACAGAACCTTCTCAAATCCTGAAGAAATGGTCCGATCACCATGTCCTTGGGTGACGGCTCAGGATAGGGACTAGTGTAGGGCTTTTGTGAACACGGTAATGAACCTTCGGGTTCCATAAAATGCTGGGAAATTCTTGAGTATCTGCAGATTTTACTTTTCCTCAAGAAGGTCTCAGCTCCATAAGTAAGTAAGTAAGACAATCGGTAGGATTCCATGGACGGGGGATCAGCCTGTCGCAAGGCCGCTACCTATACAAACACAGAATCAACGCACACAGACATCCACGCCTTGAGTGTGATTCGAACCCACGGTCCCATTGTTTGAGCGGACGAAGATAGTTCATGCCTTAGACTGCGCGGCCACTATTGTCGTTGCAAGGGAATGACCCAAATAAAATTCTAGTATCTTGGAAGGACAGGAATCATGCAATGCAAGAGTGGCTTAAAAGTCGGTGGACATTTACACGTTTCTGTATAGAGAAAGTAACACTGACCATAATTTGTGAACGGTTTCTTACATAAGATAAGTTGGTAGAGAGAATAAGAGTGTTTCTGATACTAACAAAAACAAGAGCTCGTTTATATTACATTATTGTTAGTAATATCCAAGTAATTAACTTCAAATATTAAAGGGGAAAGTGAAACTGATGACCTAGTAGCCCCGGTAACAAAGAATATTTCGTTAGGAATCATGAATGTAAAAATTGAGAATTGAAGTATTTTTCACAGCAACAAAGCTTACCGAAAATTTATGTAGAATTAATAATTATAATTGGCCTTACGTAATAAACCTTGCCCCTCGAAAGGAACTCTTACTGTCGAGATAAGGAATAGAAGATGTTCACGTAGTTACCTCTCTCCGAAGAATTCAACAAGAAAGCCATTATACTAATCGTGACAGAATAAAAGTGGTATTCAAGGGCACTTCTATAGCTTTACTGAGAACAGAGTTAAGAAAAATCAATTTAAAATAAAGTAAGTGAGTCACAAGAACATTCTAAGTGAAGATAAAGATGAAACAGCATTATGTCTCAAGGTACAACACTTTCCGTTCGGTAATAATAAAACACTGGGTTAATTACATTACTCCATAAAGCTCTGATTTTTTTGTTCTCCTGAAACGTGGCGCTTAGTGATTAAGGAAATTCAAATTTCTTACGTCACAACATATTTAATTATAGTTGAATGTTCACTTTGTTTCTCACGTAGTTGATCGCCCTCAGACAAAATACTTTTCCTGTACGTCGATGAAAGGAAAAAGAATTATTGATTCTGTAACATTAACTTGCATTTATGTCTGAGAGCGCGATGAACATGACACGTGACTGATACTTAATTATAAATATGAGATTTCCTAAAACATACCAATATATATCATAAGCAGATTGGTGGAAATGTTGTTTAGTATTTACATTTCTTGTGAACATATTAGCAAGTGTAAGTTTTGAGGTTTTCACGGCGGTGACTATGAAGAAAGCAGTCTTCGCTTGCGGATTTCTTATTTTTTCTTCTACCCTGAAGATGGAGGCGATAAGTTCCTCCGAAATGTCGGTTAACACCACATCTACACGCCACTTCCCAAAGACTACTTTCTTCATATTACCAAGTATCTAGCTGGTAGTTTACAACTTAAATTTTTTCTAATTTTTCTGGAACAGGTAGATATGAACAAAAGGCATAACGGCCAATGAATTATGTTCACACAGAATAAAATTAATGAAATTAATTAATTTCATTAATTTAATTAATTAATTAATTAATTTCATTAACTGATTAATTAATGAAATCGTTGTCTGAAGTGGACTTATCAAATGG
Organism: Cryptotermes secundus; assembly: GCF_002891405.2. Lineage (NCBI taxonomy): Eukaryota > Metazoa > Arthropoda > Insecta > Blattodea > Kalotermitidae > Cryptotermes > Cryptotermes secundus. Next base: position 281,196 of record NW_019736395.1, read on the forward strand.
ATTTTAATATCTCACTCACTCATGAAGCTGTGTCCTTCTTGAGAAGCTGCCAATTGTGCAGCTACTCATGAACTTCCTTGCATTTTATGGAACCAGAAGGTTCATGTTCACAAAATCCCTCCACTGCTCCCTATCCTGAGCCAGACCAATCCAATCCATACCATCCCATTCTACTTCTCTAAGATTCATTTTGATATTATCCACTCACCTACGTCTTGGTCTTCCCAGTGGTCTCTTTCCTTCTGGCTTTCCAACTAATAGCCTATATGCATTTCTATTCTCCCCCATTCGTGCTACATACCTTGCCAATCTCATCCTCCTTGATTTGATCATTCTAATTATACTTAGAAGAAAGTACGTACAAATGTCAATAATATGTGAATGAAATGTATGAAAATCTTTCAGAAATAGGTCACTGAGCCAAATTACGGACGTTTCCCCCCCACCAGCAGTCTCTAATACCTCTGGTAGACGGGGGAAGCATTATAGATACCTCTCAGCTAGTAGAGCCGGTCTCGCTGGCTGGGCGGGACTGATGGTAAGCACCAGTGCCGGTAGGATATAGAGACTGGTAGAAATCATAGAGGGAAGCACAATGGACCAATACAGGTCTCAGTGCATGGGAAAACCCATCCTCTCCAATAACTAACTATTTTTCAGAAATGGATGTCAATAGGTTTTTCCTTTTTTCTAAAGAATCATAAATATTTGCTTTTTGGACATGAAGTAGGTGTTGGAGATTATTTTAGTATAACAAGAAATGTGACTGACAAAACAGACCCTCAATGGGGGCTTCTTAACCACAATCATCTTCCTTATACCAGTAAACACATTGACTCCATTTTCTTCTTTTCAGATTTTAAGTAGGTTAGGCTTTGTGAGAGCGAATTCCATAACACCAGTGTCCCAGAAGCAGAGAGTGTAAGTTTACTTAATATGACGTTCTAGTCTAAATTATTTATAGTGTGAATAAATGTACATCAAGATAACTTTTCATGCCTCTTTCACTTACTCTTCCCCAGACCCAACCGTGGTGAACTCCTGTCTCTGAAACCCAAAACTCGGTCACGGATATTTAGTCTACCACAATAAGACATACTGTAAGAGACAGAGATCACTGCTAGTTGTTCACCCAGTAACAAAGCCTTTGTCGGCCATAAGATGGCGGTCGTTATAATGTTTTTCTTCTTATTTCTGCTCATTTTTCAGTTTAGAGATTTGAACGTATATGAAAACCCTTTCATAAATACTTTGTAACTCGTATTGAAAATTAAAAAAATACTAGATTTTTTTTAAACAGAAAGACATAAATCAGTTCTTTGTTTTCCTTCTTGTTTTGTCCCACCCTAGTTCAGAATATCACAAACCTTCGACCTGACTTCGTACAATCGAGCGGCAGATGCATGGCCACAATTTTATATCTGTAATGTCCAGAAAATTTCTCATAATTCTGAACAGAGCCAACGCTTCAGGTTGTTCATATTGAATAAATAAAAGCTTATATGAAATCAGCAGTACTTATTAAACAGCCTAAGAATGTATGGAGCTGTACCTCTACTCTCCCTACGTATCTAGATTTTTTTTTCCTTGGCACTACAGCCCCAGTGGGTCTAGGCCTACCTCCATGAACTCCGTTCACTTCGGTTTTTCTAGATCTTACATATTCGGTATGACTCCTTGGGCGGGTGATCAGCTCGTCGCAAGGCCTCTACCTATACACAAACATAGAAAAACGCACACACACAAACTAAACATCCATGCCCTGAGTGGAATTCGAACCCACGATTCCGGTTTCCAAGCGAGCGAAGACAGTACATGCCTTAGACCGCTAGGCTACGGTGACCGGCTTATATATCCATATAGTGGTGTTCATTTAAGCATAAGGACAACTTTTCTTTGAAATCAGATGGACAAAACGTATGTTGCGTGGTTTTCTTCAGTCTCTAGAATCTTCTTGAAACCTGAAATTCTCATAACATTAAGACACTCACAACAACTTCAAAGGCAAATGACTGGAGGTTTTGACGATTATTCTTGGTTTATTTAACGATGATTTATCAATTTTATATGTTAATTAGCGCCAAAGGACAACTTTGACCTACTAATTAGAGAAGAAATTCACATTTTCCCCTTCTGGTCGCAATTCCAGACGTTGCCTAGCGGGGCTGAATATGCTCAAGAATAAACTCAGCTGTGATAGTGTGTCTGAGAGGAACTGGAAGCCGGGATCGACAGGACACAAAACAGAAGTGTTGAGTACCGAACTACTAGTTGTTTCTGTAAGACGGTGTAGAGTGTGATGTCATCAGAAGCCGTGGCAGACTTTCAGGTTTCTCTCATTCATTCTGCGGGAGATACTAGTGAACATGTCATGAGTGTGCCCTGTAAGTAATTCCAGGCCTATGTTCATCAACTGACTAGAAACTTGAATGAAACATAAGAAATTATATGCAGATCACAGTGGCCGCCCGGTCCAAGGTATGAACTGTCTTCGCTCTCTCGAACACTGGGGCCGTGAGTTCGAATCCCACTCGAGGCATTGATGTCTGCCTGTGTTTATTTTGTGTTTGTGTTATTCTGTAAGTAGGTAGAGGCCTTGCGACGGGCTGGTCCGCGGTCAAAAGAGTCTTACCGACAGATCAAGATCAAGAAGCTCAAGAGCCACCAAGGTCCCACAGGGGGCTGTAGAGCCATAATAATAATAATTAGAAATTATATAAACAATATTCATCATTAGATAACCTCAGTTAGCACATTTCTTTCTTAACCATTCTCTTTCCCAATTCGACCGATATATCGGATCTTTCTTCACAGATTTTATGACACAACTTCAATAAAACGTTTCATCAAAAGCCGTTACATACTGTGAATCAGACATAACTTCGTGTGATATATGTTTGAATGTTTCTTTCCGCGCTGAACATAGATGTGTTGAATTAAAATTGATTAGCTGTTTCCTCTAACTGGCACGAAGGGAAATTGACAGTTTATCGTTGCAACGGAACGAGGATACTAGGTTGTGCAGGTTTCTCGTCTGTTGGGTTGGGTAATGTGGTCAGTTCGACCTGCATCATAAATGAAAACACAGACAGAGAGACAGATAGACAGACAGACGTAAAGTCACGGAATGTTTGATGAGGAGCGGCCAATTTGTCGTGTAGCGCATGGAAGCGGGAGTCAAGCCTGCTGCCTTGGACCGCTGACTATTCGCCTTCCTGAAAAGTGAATTAGCTTTTGCTATGTATCGCCATGTGGTCATGATAACCTTTATAGACGTTTTGGAGTAACGCAGTATTACCACCTTCTTGCTGGTCACTTGTTTGGTTTACCCTACAAACCTAAAGATGTAGACTGCCGGGATAGCGTAGTCAATATAGCGATTAGCTACGGAGTTCGAGTCCCAGTAGGGGCACAAAATTTTCTCTTCACCAGTGTCCAGACCGGCTCTGGAGGCCCACTCAGATTCCTACCTAACGGGTACTGGATGGGATCTTTCTCCGGAGGTAAAATGGCCGGGGCGTCAATCTGACCACTCACCTCCAGCTAGTGCCGAGGTCAAGAAAAGTGGATGTATACATCCAACCTCATACGCCTTCATGGTGTAGTGCTTAATTAGTTAAGCACATGGACAACTTTACCTTACCTGAAGATGAAAATACACTTCTACCGGACTACATGGCGTCAAATTGTAGAAGGCAGTCCTCCTCACTGGCAAGGATGCAGAAACCTGTTTTTGGAGTCCACCCGTGATCCAAATTAAGAATGATATCTCTCCAGAATTAGTATTGCAGGAGAAGCTTAACGAAAAATCTGGGGGTCAAACGGTAATGGCAAAACTGAGAAGAGTATGTAGAGACAAAATTAAAGTATGTACAAATTTTGTCGCAAAGAGACTATACTGAGAATCCCTACCAGTGATGCTACCTATTGGTTCAAATTCTTTTTTTCCTTGGCACTACAGCCCCAGTGGGCCTAGGCCTACCTCCATGAACTTCTCCGTTCACTTCGGTTTTTCTAGATCTTACACATTCGGTAGGACTTCTTGGGCGGTGATCAGTTCGTCGTAAGGCCTCTAACTGTACACAAATACAGAAAAACGCACACACACACAAACTAAACATCCATGCCCTGTGTGGGATTCGAACCCACGATCCCGGTTTCCAAGCGAGCGAAGACAGTACATGCCTTAGACCGCTCGGCTACCGCGACCGGCTTAAAATGACATTACGCAACGGAATTCTGCCAAGCCTTGAAAATCCTGACTCAAGCCTAATGCATCTTTGCTTCTACACGAGTGACGTAGTGACGAAATAATTTCTCATAACGAAAAGGTGACGATTCATAGCCCCGTTGTCCGTTACTACTACTCGTACTGTACTGTGTAACCAGACGGACGTGTGCGCGAAACATTTGCTTTCCCCACTCCAAGCAGTCACCCACAACAGAAGTGTGAAATATGTTACAACCTCGCTCTCCACCCTTCCCCTCGCCATTAAATCCTCCATAGATGAAGAGATCAGCTCGTTGTTAATCAAGCAGCATAGCAATTATGTAAATAGCTATGAAGTAGAACCAGTGTTTAAAGGAAAATAAATTCCGTGGCTTGAGTCCGCAAGCGAACTATACCGACAGAGCGACTGCCGCTTGTAGGCGAAGTTAGTGTCATCTTTAGCGGATAGATGGTGTCGCGTGGTCAGCGCAACGAATCCCCACGGCCGTTAATTTCGGTTTTGTAGACCTGAGCCGCTATTTCCTTGAAATAGCTCATCAATTATCCTCACGAAGCTGAGTGAACCCCGTTCCAGACATACTATTTCGCAGAAAATCTGGTAGCGCCGGGAATGGAACCCGTGACCTCAGGATCTGTAGCCAGGAACTCTGACCACTAGGCTACAGACGAAAGAAATTAATATTTCAGTTCCACTTTGAAGGTTATTTGGGGAAAGCACCTGCTGGCTTTTCTATGCAACTGGTTTATCCCCAAACAGTCCTGAAGTTTCTAGCTAGTGGTTCTATGGCAGGGCTTGGTAGTAAAAGGGTTAATTGGTAGGGAAATTCTAGTATTTATATTTATACCACAACGGAGGTGATAAGAGTGGCTGCACTCGAGGGTCAGCATTCGAATCACACTCAGAGCACAAATGTATGCGTGGGGCTTTATTTCCATGTTTGTGTTTTCAGGTGTATAGAAATGGACAGGCCCACCTTCCGATATATCTCGCGAAGTGTCTTTACAGGATTCACAGTTCAGGACTCACTTCTCATTTGGAGCAGAACAGAAAGCTAAATCCCTGCATAAGTGAAAAAGAACTCAAACTGGAAAGAGAACCTAAGATTCTGCATTTATGCAATCTTCTGACAACATCTCCTATGATCAGTTGCCCAACAATATTTTAAGAACGTATATCTGAAATGAGAAAAATTAATATACGTTTCCAAGCCACTGCTGATATATATGCATGTTTCTGATCATCTTTGTTGCTGCTTCTGCCATATTTTAGACGCTGTCAGCGCCCAAGCTGTATGGCGCTGAATGGTAGGACAAGTTTGAAAGGATTTGAAAGTAAGTGGCTGTCGCCCGACTAAGGTGCTGTCCCTGTATTTCCTGGAGAGATTCAGAAGTATCACACAAAGCTTCATGCATGTGCCCCAGCCTGCAGTCACCTCCCGAACGCAAATCAGAAAGTTAACCGCTTCAAGCAACTTGCCTCACTTTTTTTTATTGCTAGTGGGGTGGGACTAAGTCCCTTGTACTGCGGCCACTTCTGGCCTATTGTACCAGCCCCAGATGATAAGTGAGGGTGATTGTGGAGCAATTGGTGGAATGAAGATTGGCAGGGAAACCGAAGTACTCGGAAAACACCTGTTCCAGCGCCACTTTGTCCACCGCTTGACCAGACCCGGGATCGAACCCGGGCCGTAGCAGTGGGAAGCCAGCGACTAACCACTTGAGCTATGGAGCGATCTAAATTGTACTTAATATACCTGCTTAATAATGTAATTTTCCTCTGTACGACGACTAAAATGTTTGCTGATTTTATCATGGCTCAGCACCTTCTGTTTGGCCTTAAAGCGATCTTTCCTAGTTTCCTTTCCATGACCGATGCTCGTTTAAGTGGCGAGTCCATCAGTGATAGTTTTCTTGATGTCCGATATGCGTTTGTTAAACTACTTTTAGCCTTAAGACGGCTTGCAGTTCCTTCATGCTATTATCAACCCTCCGTACAGTAATCCCCAACTGCCCAGTCTTCATGTATTTAATGGTTTCCACATACCGTGACCACAAAATTGTACGACGAATACTTTGTTCTTGATAACCTGCAGCGACGGAGAGGAAATGTCATGTCGGAAGCTAGGGTATTTACTGTCTTCCGGAATGTGACACCGTGGTAAATCGTTGCCAGATTTCTAGGAGGAATTTGCTGCTTCTGTCTTCAGATTATAAAAATAGCTGAAAATTTCCCTGAAGATGGAGGTTGTAATTTGCTCCGATACGTCAATAACTTTGTGCAATATTTCACAGCGTTAGAGCTAACGATATAGCGGTCCTCATTTTCATTGCTGTAAGGAACTCAAATGTCGTGTGGGATAGTAATATTCAACTGAGCAGGGTAGTGCAGCGGTAGTGCCCTTGATTCGCATTCGAGATGTGCTCATTTCGAATCTCAACAGAGGCACTGACTACCCTGACTGAAATTCTTCGTATTTGCAATCTTTTCAATATTGCCAATATCACATTCTACGTAAAGTGAAATTACCTTCACGCACTTGTTTCCCCTTGTGGCTTCGTGAAAGCAGGTCACTGTTAAACAATGTCATCCCTGACGAAGGGTGCTGGAAGAATAGAAGCCATCTCTCCTGACCTAATAGCTTCTTGCTTAGGATGCTACTGTGAGGGTTGACACATCACACCCCCACCATCTCTTTCTCCCTGCAAGTTGCCGCGTCTGTCTAACCTTACCCACGTTAAGCAACCCGAAAACGTGTTGTGAATGTAACAAGACGTCAAGGCTTGTAGCGAAGCGGAGAGGGGGAGAAGGTGCAGTTTTGAGGAAACAAGACACGAGCTAGAGTTCGAGTACTGGAGGGGTCAGAAGATAGCTTGAAGCGAAGATATTAGACACTCCAGATCGTAACAATCTGCCGTCCTCAAGTCTGATGCTAGACGGAATTGACATTCAGGACAAACTGAACACATGACGCAAAGGAAATTTGATACCAATATTTCAGTCGATACGTTGAATAGGAAAGTTATGAGCTATATTACGAAGCCCTGAATTTATGTAGTTTTGGAAAATAGGATAACAATGAATGGGAAAGTGTTTCGATGGAAGAGTATATGGCTTAATTAAAGGAAGTATTACTAAGACATTTGCTTGGAGCGACAGAAGAAGCCATGTAAACCTACATCAGACTAACTGGTGTCTCGGCAGATATCTGAATCCAACACATCCTAAACACAAATTACCTCTGTGTCAACTTGTTCGGTGTACATAGGCCTATATGAAGGCTGAAATGAAATTCGCGTAACTCTTCATCGTATAATTCTTTGTCAAGAAAACATCGAAAATTGTGTAAAACATATGTCCAGAGAAAGCTTAGTTTTTAGATACACGACACCGTCAAATGGGGTAACATATTTCTAAGCACTGTTGCTTGTCACTGCGATACATAGCGCGTTGTTGCGTGTACTTAAGACACAGTGCAGAGCAGGGGCAAGTTGCAATCGAATGATCATGGGATACACACACGACGAATAATACAACATACTTACTATCATTTTTTTAGTTTCTTGGGGTGGGGTGAGACTGAGTCTACTTGGTACGTCGGCCACTAACTGGCCTATTGTACCAGCCACAGATGATAGATGATAATGAATGTGGAGCAGTCGGTGGAATGAGAACTGGCAGGGGAAACCGAAGTATTTTGACAAGGAGTCACACATTAAGTGGAGCCTGAGCGGTAGTTTTCTTTCTTCCTGTACAGAGAAAGGACACGGAGTTGTAGACCGGTGATCCGGTCTCTGGAGTGTCAAAAACGTTCCTCTGTGCCCCTGTTACCAAACCGGTTCTGAGGTTTACTCAGTCCCCCAACAAATATATACTTGGATGGAGGGATTTCCCATAGAGTAAAGTAGACGAAACATAAATTTAATTATTCACCTTCAGCATGAAATCAAGATCATCTTCATAGCTAGCTGCTTTATTTGGCACAGAAACACGTCTGAAAAATCAAAACGCACTCAAGCTCGGTCTCGTAATCAAAGCGATATTTTGTCGAGTGACGGTGTGGTCCTGCGTGGTGTTGGTTGTCATAAACAACGGCTGGTGTAACAAATGGAAATGGAGCTCGACATTGTGGAACTCCTGGCATAAGCAACATGTTACGGGGAACGAAGGGGGGAAGGAAGAAACAAAACGAAGGAAAGGAAGAAACAAAGGAAGGAAAAATAAATACCTCCAAATAAAAAATGAAACACACAAGTAACAAGCAAAGAAACAAAGACGCAAACAAACAATATATGAAAAATGACAGAACAGAAGAAAATAAATAATAATGAACAAGCAATAAGAGAAAGGAAGGAAGAAAGAGAGACATAAAGAAAAAAGAGAATCAGCTGAATAATTTGAAGAAAAAATAAACGAAGAAAACGAATCAAGGGAACGACGAACGAACAGAACAATAAACAAATAACAAATAAAAGGGAGAGAGAAAGGAATATGTAAACGAATAAAGAAGAAGTAAAGAGAAAAGCAAGCAAGCAAAGAAACAAGAGGATAAGGCGTACTGCGATATCCTAAAGTGGGGCCATTTGCTAGGCGCAGCACGTACGTCATGTTATGAGATTGTGCCTGGCCCGCCCAACCTCCATGCTACGCAGGTTCTCTCAAGCGGCAAGGCTACTAAGCTTTTATTCTCGGGATGTATCCAGGTCCGATCACGGTCGGGACACCTAATGTGCTGAGGCTTTTCATGGTTTTATTCAGTCCCATCAGACACATTTCGGGATAGTTCAGTATTCAGTATTGAGGGGGTGGGTTTCCCCATGCACTTAGACCAGTTATTGGTTCATTGTGCGTCCCCCTTTAATTTCTACTGTCTCCATACCCTACCGGTACTGGTGCTCGCTATCAGCCCCTTTCTGCCAGCGAGGTTCCGATCCTCTACTGGCAGTGGTATCTAATAGTTAGTCCCTTTCTGTCAGAGAGGTCGCCCTTCCTCTGGCAGTGGTACCTAATACTTCCCCATCTACCGGAGGCATTCTAAACTACTTTGGGAGGGAAACTTTTGGCCAAATTTAGCTCAGATGTCTCCTAGAGACATGAGGTTCTTTTACGTGCCGTAAATCTACGACATGGGACCCACGGCTTAAAGTCCCTCCCGGAGTACTTGTTCCCTGAATTTTTCCGCCCTTAAAAATTCCACGACCTCCGCCGGGTGTGAACCCGCGTACCTTGAGTCATGAGGTGGGAACATTATCCCTGGACTACGGAGGCCGCTTCGGGATAGTTTCTTAAGTTGAGGAGGCTGGATAGCGTAGTCGGTATAGCGACTGGCTACGGGCTAGACGACCGAAGGATCGGATTTCGAGTCCCGGTGGGGTCAAAAATTTTCTCTTCTCCACGTTGTCCAGATCGGCTCTGAGGCTCACCCAGTCTCCTATTCAATGGGTACTGCGGGCTTTTCCCAGGGGATAAAGCGGTCGGGTCGTGAAGCTGACCACTCACCTCCAGCTAGTGTTGAGGGCAAGAAAAATGGATCTATACATCCACTCACCCATACGCCTTCATGGAGTAGTGCTTAATTGTATTTAAGCACTGGGACAGCTTTATCTTATTTTAAGTTCACCACGACCACTTCCATACAAATCATTTGCAATTCCTTATTAACTAATCATCCCATCTTTCCGCGTTACACAGTCTCAGCTGCTGATGAGAATTTCGAAATGAACTGTATAAACGCTTAACTCAACGAAGTCTAATGATAATTAACGGGAAATATTAAGGCCATTTCCAAAATTCGAAACAGTATTTCCCGTAAGAGATACTAAAATTTTGTTTCAAACGTGAGGTCTTGATAAACATTAGGCACACATTTGGGGTTAGCTGGCGCCCCTAACCCCTTGACGTCATTATATTGCAGATATGTGGTATATCTCTCTCCTCGCGTCCCCCATATTCACAGCACAGGAAATTACCTTGCCTGTGCACCCCCATACACAGCCCCCTCCCCAGCCCAGATGCGATTTCTGACAATCTGTCACACTGTGTCGACTGTTCAGTGCTGCCGAGTATCGATTGCCTTACAATCGATCTACTCTAGGAACCACGTGACGTCAAACTTTGCGTAGGCAAAGTTACGGAAGGGGAATCCCGTTAAGTATATTTGGATTTTCTGCCCGGGTGTGAATATCGGAAGTATATTGAAAACAGACTTTAGTAACTTCCGAATAATGGCGTAATCATCTACGTCACTAACTGCTGACGTCAAGGCTCGTTCCTACAGTGGATGCAGTATAGAATTCTGTTTATATTGTGCTGCCTACCGAACATTGTTTAATACAGAGGATTATGCTTAATATTCTAACCTCATAATTTAGTTCCTGCTAACAGCCATGATATTCTATTTGTGCTTTGTCAACTGAAGCAGTGTGTCTCAACCCGTGGATCTCAAGCCCCCCTGCGGGTCTGTTCCCCGTACGTTATTCTGCAATGTAAAGTGACACGAGTTACACAGGCGGCAATGTACAGATATTGATGTAACACTCTTTGAGAATCCCATGGGAAGTGCCATCGTTTTTTATAGTACAAATTTTCATGCTATTATCTCCCTTGTCTCCTCCCTTATTCCTTCTCATTCCTCTTTGTTACCGAAAGATAAGTGGACGCCGATTTTTAACTCTCGCTTCAACGAATAACACTGAAAGATAAAAAATTGTAAACCGCCTCCTTTATGTATTATATTGCACTTGACACACCCACACCAAAAATATTATTAATGCCCACAGAAATAATAATGTACACCGAAACAGAAGACTGCTCGCTCGTTCTTGACCTACTACATAACTTATATTGACGCAACCTGTTAATGCTAGATACTTCATTGCAGTAACTTCAGAGCTTTAGTCTCACAGTTATATTAATCCTATCGATTCACCAATAAAAACCCGCGTCTATAGTCACTAATACACGTGTAGTACCGTTGCTATGCAACGACCGCCAGATGGACGAATATATCAGGGAGGTTTCTGGCCAACGGCTCGGTAAACAGGTTCCCGCAACAATATAAGAACTGTGATTTCTATGTGGTCAGTGCCGAGACGTTATGAGCAAGGGATAATGTTAGAGCTAGTTAGTTCTGTACGGGAGTCTATGAAGAGAGGACTTGAATCGGAGGCAGAGGAATGCTCACTGTTGGAGCCATTACCAGGAAACCTCTAGTAACAGACTGAGAAATTAGATTGTATACTATAGTGAACTATAAAGTGTGGAAATAGCGATAGAGTAATAGCAATTTGTAGTTAAGACCTGCAAATAAACAAGAAATCTGTGTAAGTTTTGAGGTTTTCACGGCGATGACAATGAAGAANCATATGCTACGTGATGATATAAATGAAATGGGAGCGTGGATCTCAGTGAGGGCAGAGGGAATTCTGCTGCCGTGTGTAGGCTTTGCAATAACCGGACAACCATTTCATCAGCTGCCCCAACGAGTGGACAGGCAGGCAAGTGGGCGTTCGAAATGTCAGGCATTTACAAGGCTTCATTCGGCCCCTAGCTGCGATTCAATCACGCTTGTGGGCTGATGCACAGAAATTGCCTCTGGATACATGGCGAGGGGTTTGGAGTGCTAGTTGTGTGTGAGTAGTCACTTCATGTCATTCTGTGTTTCCAAAACACATGTTTCTGCTCATTTAACATTAACTGTGTATAAGACTCGCTCATATGCAATGAAATGAAATGTCTTCAGGTAGTATGGTAGAAGTTCAATAACGTTTCTGAGGAACACGCTCTCTCCAACTTCAAGGTTTAAGAGTAAAACAATCAAATAACCTGTAAAAGCAGCCGAAAGCAATCCTAACTATGTTTCTCAATTAATTTCCTATTCTTCAATGAATTTTGTTGTTTGCTTTGCTTGGCGCTTATAATCAGAATGTACTCGTATGGACAGCAGTTTCGGGGACGACAGTGGTTCCGGTTAGAGTGCGCACTGCATTTTATTAGTGGTTAAGGGACACAGTTGGCACGACTGCTTTTCTCAGTATGACAGCCTACTCCGTGTGGAACTGAAGATGTTCTGAATGTGCTCCCCTGTAAGAGCACAGCTGTGTGTTTGTTTCTCCGAAAGCTGCTTACGGCTAGACACCGACATAAGTTTCATTTCGACATGCATCTCAATGTAAGAATGAGCCTCCAAATTACGCATGCGTAGTACTGCATCAGTATCGATAATTGGTAAGCATATTAAAACAGTTCTCCTTTCTCAGTGTCAACTCAAATGGACGATCACACTGGCCGCCCGGTCTAAGGTACGAACAGTTTTCACCCTCTCGAACACCGGGATCGTGGGTTCGAATCCCACTCGAGGCGTGTATGTATGTTTGTGTTTATTCTGTGTTTGTGCTGATCTGTGTGTAGGTAGCGGCCTTGCGACTGGCTGATCCCTCATCCAAGGAGTCCTACTGACTGTGTTTAGATTAAGAAACTGAGAAAGCGACCAAGTTCCATAAGGGCTGGAGAACCATAAATAGATAGATAGATGTAAATGCTGCTTTTCTGCTCTGTAAGGTTTCATTCAGTCATTCAATTACTTAATTCTACCAATGTAAATCGCTGGTTTCTTCAACTAACACAACTGTGCTAATTGTGTGACAGAATTTCACACATTGTTCATCAGTGACTGAATTTTCCACCTTCCCTTTTTCTTCGTTTCTCCTACAAGATCAGTTATGACATGCAACCGTCCAAAGACTTCAGCCTGAAATGGCTGTAGTGAAGCAACACTTCAGGAAGCCAGAAAGAATCCGAGAGGAGAAAAGTTTGGTTCCTTGCTTTCTTAGGTTGAAGTGAGACTAAGTCCTCTTGGTACGTGAGCCACTATTTGTCCTACTATACCTGTCCCGGATGATATATGATGATGATGATGATGATGATGATGATGATGATGATGATGGGCGTGGAACAGTCGGTGGAATGAGAATTGACAGGGAAATCGAAGTACTCGGACAATGCCCGCCTCAGCGCCACACCACAAATCCCACATTGACTCGACCTGGGCTCGAACCCAAGTGAGAAGCAGGTGACTAACCGACTGAACTATGGCCCGGCCAAGAGAATAGAATAAGAGTAAGGTTGCAGAGTTGTTAGGCGTGTCCAAATCAAGACATAATTTGAAACTATAAACAGGTTATCCATCATTTCTCTTTCAGGCAGGCTTAGGGCGGCAGTTTCTCCAGACATGAAGGAAGAACTTTTGGACGTTTCAGAAGTACTGAGAGCATGTTCGGTGATCTTGCAACGAACAGCTCCATACATTGGCCTTTCAGTTCGCACCGGAAAACAACATAGCATATCGATTTTGATGAATATGAAGACCTCTCAGGGAGATATTGACTAAACTAATTCTTGGAGAGGCACAGTTTGTTCGATCGTTGCCCATAAAAACAGAATAAAATTTGGGCATCTTTGTCTTGTATATATGTCCTGTATATATGCAATGTATTTTTATATTGTTTCTAAAGACTGGCATTTTTTAACAGTCTTGAACGATTCATTGTACAGGCCGGCAGACAACGGACGACCCAGTAGAACTTTGTATGAGCTCGGCTTTCGAGTTTCTGTCAAGTGGTTTGTCGACGCTGCTCCAGCCTTCTGGTGCGCGGTTCCGTTCCCATCATCCAAACGAAGACCCTGTTCTTGTTTTAATTTTTAATTCGTTTAGTGGGGGTGGAGTCCAACTGGGTCCACTCGGCACGGCGGCCACTAATTGGCCTATTGTAGCCTGTCCCGGGTGATTATGATGATGATGGGGAACTTGGTGGAATGAAGATTGGCAGGGGGAAACCGAGGTACTCGGAGAGAACCAGCCTCAGCGCCACTTTGTCCACCACAAATTCCACTTGACCAGACCCGGGATCGAACCCGGGCCGCCGCGGTGGGACGCCAGCGACTAACCGCTTGAGATATGGCGTGGTCTTGTTCTTGGTTTTAGTTTCACATCGTTTTCATATTCTCACTTTCAACCTCGCCGACAACCGGCGGTCGCTCCGTCGGTATAGTTCGCTTGCGGACTGCAAGCCACGAAGTTTGTATTTTGTTTTTCATTCGTAGACTCTCTCGACGTACCTGTAGACGTGCTGAGTGATTCTAAATTATTGTTGGGGTTTCCGTGGTCTATAAATGGAATCCCTAACAATAATTTAGAATCACTCTGTATATCCTTACAGGATTGTAGAAGAGATTCTGCTTTTTTCTTAATCTTACTTAATGACGTGAATTTTGCAACGTAAATTAAATACGGACCCAATGTGTCCATTTAAATTTCAGCGTTATATCAACGAATCACGAAAGAAATGCGTAAAAACTGTTGGTGGCAAAACCCTGAATGAAAGCAACCTAAGAAAATTTAGGCTTAGAAAGGAAAATAATTAAAAATAGTTGTTAAAAAATGGAACACGAGCATGCGCACTGTATTTATCTGTCCCGGGAAAGCAACTGGTGGCGGGCTCTTGTAAACACGGTAATAACACAGCCGGTTTAATTCCTTGATTAGCTGAGAAAAGATTAGCTTCTGAAGTAACCCTCAATTCCATGGAGAGCTTCAAACAAAGGGAAAACGCAAGTACAGAATAACATACATACAGACATACAAGACAGCAAATTGCACAGAATCGTAATTACCTTTGAATTAACGAAAATATATTTTACATTACAGAGCATGGACGCCGCAATGAGAAGGCAGCGTGAGTGGAGCGTGGACATACATCCTCAAAGTGCAGAAGTGGCAGGTAAATATATTGACATAAGGGCTGATACAGTGCGGTAGTTTCAGTCAGTTAACAGTTGCTGAGGATGATCTTATAGGGCTGGAATATGTCGCAACAGTGGAATAAAATATGATTTTAATGACATTTTAAAATAAACGTTTATGTAGCATTAGAGACGGAAACAAATGGACGGAGTTCGTTATCAACAAGTTCATTCCAGTCTTCCATTCAACCCTCTTACAAAGCTACCAGACTTTACTAAGAGAAACAGAGAGGGTTGTCTTAGTAACGCTCTTGACTGCTCTAGACTCGTATTCTTCGAATTTCGATCGGGACTCCGACAATCCTGGTTGATGAAGAAAGCAGTCTTCTGGGATTTGGCACCGTGTATATGTGGTGTTAACCGACGTTTCGGAGGAACCTATCGCCTCCATCTTCAGGGCAGAAGAAAAATATAAGAAATCCGCATGCGAAGAGACCGTGAGAACCGGTAAAAGCAGTCTGCTTTCTTCATAGTCACCGCCGTGAAAGCCTCAAATCTTACATAATCCTGGTTGATGCTTTCGTGTTTTTCTCGGTCCCTCCAAGCAACTGGCGATTCGGTAACGACTTCTTCCTTCCAAATTATTTCCAATTCATCATTCATCCCTCATTCACTGCTGTGTAGTCTATCTACTAAAATCGTCTTTCACTAAACCAAAACGTATACTGAAGAAGAAATTACGCGATCATGCCTAAATTATACTTTACCGGAACGGACAAATTTCTCCTGCGACTCAGTCAAAGTTGTCGAGACCAGATAAATACAATGGGAACCCCCACTGTTTGTAATGTGTATGTGTGAGAGAGGGGGGGAGGGAGAGGAATTAATTTCTGAGGACTCGAGTCTGTCTTTAGCCCGTTCATTATAACATCAGTAAAGCTAGTCATGCTTTGGATACAAATTGCCTAGCACGGTCAGTCTCCTCTCTTTAGAATAGTTACGTTCCTGTAGAGATATCGTGAAGTGAAATTTGGAAGTTACAATTGGAGCTTAGATTTCCGAACTATCAAAATATGGCAAATACAGCAGAAGTCGCTTAAAGTGAAGCATACAAACATCGGAAATAGGTTATGCTATAAAGACTGGAGAATCTATTGTGCTACACAGAATACCAATAAGTTGTAAGTTGTACCAGTAAATTGTACAGAGTGTGAATTACCGAGAGCGCTATAGTTACTTGTAGTTACGGTCTGTAAGTGTTCAATAAATCAATTTACCAATCCAACCCCCGCCTATAGTCGCTCCATCACTTGACAATATAAATACGAATATAACAGAATAGATTGGGGGGTGGAGGGAATGAGGGTTTGGATAAAACTAAAAGGTGGGGGGGGGCCGTCGTGAAAAGCAGTTTGGGAGCCACTGACCTGAAACGTCCTTGAGGATACGTCATACGTTTAGTAGGTACCCCTAAGGAGGCAACGAGGCGCCTTGTTATCTCATAACGACGCGACCACATAGATCTTTTAAAAACTTGTACCGAGTATGATGAAGAGACGCCGCGGTACTTTCCTGTTCAAACTTCAACAGCTTTAATGTTAGTTCACTGCAATTTGCTATTGAATGGGCCTTACGTAACATTATTTTTCTGTCTCATTAATCATGTAACACTGTGGAAAAGGACGGACTGATGGATGAAAAGGGATGGAGAAACACAACTTTAGTTGAAGCCCGACGAGCGAGTGCGCCGTGAGGCTGTGGCAGTATCGCCCGGGCATTTATACTGAGAGAGACGCAGAGAACATTAGCGACCTCATAGAGAGAGAGAGAGAGAGCCCCTGTTCTGATCCATAACAAACTTCCTTTTCCATCCCACAATATGATTATCAGCATACGTAGACCGCTGTTGCCCTCTGCCTTAACAATCACTCGGAACACATTAACAATGAACAGCTGAACGCAGCGACCAGAAGATTACCAGTCCCGACTTTTATTCCGGAGGCCTCGGGTTCTAGTGTCTAACTCAACTGAGTTTTTTTTTTTGTCGTTTTCCTTAGTTCATTCAAGCTACGATCATTAAACAACCCATTTAATTTTTTTGTGAATTATTTAGTAAGTCTGTCAGTAACTAGACTACATTAGTAGAAATGTTATGTTTCTGGACATTATCCATTGGTCTGTTTATATTTCGCAACACAACGTTTCGGAGACTGCATTCTGCCTCCATCTTCATTTTATACCTACTCAGTTGGGCCAAATCGATAGGAATCGATTTTAAATATAAACAGAATGGCGGTTTAGATAAAGAAACATGATGATGGATAATGTCCAGAAACGTAACAATTATGCTAATGTACCATTGTCACAAAATTTTATAGGCTACATAGCCTACACCAGTAGGGTCACAGATGAATAAGGAATCGAAAAAGAGTTGGCAGGAAGTGGTCGTCGCGTAATGGAAGTCCTAGCAAGGACTGAGGAACACCACGATGTTTTTGATACGGCAGGACAAGTAGATCATGATCTGCAAACTGTGCATGGAAGATCATTTAGTAACTATACGAAATCGAGCAAGTATGACTACTGAAGGTACCACAGTGGGCCATTGGCTGTCTCACGCAGCCTCACCAGCGAACCAGAGAACTCCAAAAATGTTAACTGATTTGCTGAAAGACTCATTCCGTTGCTAAGACCATGTAGCATATATTAGAGGTTCATGAGTGCATAACGAACCGCCAAGGATATGGAAGGAAACATACGTGTCCTGGTTTAGGTTAGTAGCGCGAAATTTGCCTGCATTTCGAAATACCTCAGACAGAAGAGTAGGTATCTTGGTCGAGATTCGAAATGGAGACCTCCGAAACACAAGTGAGAATGCATCTTGATGGGGGGTTAGATGTTGACATTTGCATCTGTTTACTGTGAACGTAAAGGAGACGAGGTGCGTTATGTACCAACTGGTGGGACCTGCAGCTTGTCACGTAGGCGCATGCGCCGCTGCCCTAGCAGCCGTCAGTGACGGGCGCTTGGATGCTTGCTGCTCTCATGCATCGCTTATCGGATAATCAGAAGTCTGCTCTTCCCGTAATCTGCGTAGGCCAATAATCCAACAATTTATATATATGAGAAGCTAACCACGAGGTTACTGAGTTTCTCTGCTTGTCCATCGTCAGGCATTTTAAAGAACAGAACGTTTCGGAAATTTGTTCTGTTTCCCTCCTCAGAAGGCGGAGGGGTGTCTACTCAGTTGGATCCGTTACAAAGATCTGATCTATATCACTTGAGATCAGCTCTTTCTAAGGCACAAAGGAGAACAAATACCTTCCATGCTTTACGTTTGAGGATTCGCTTAGTGGGGGGGTGGAGTCTAACTGGGACCACTCGGCACGGCGGCCACTGATTGGCCTATTGTACCTGCTCCGGGTGATTATGATGATGGAGAATTTGAAGGAATGAAGATTGGCAGGAGAAACAGAAGAACTCGGAGAAAACCTACCCCAGCACCACTTTGTCCACCACAAATCCCACTTGACCAGACCCGGGATCGAACCCGGACAGCCACGTTGGGAAGTCAGCGATTAACCGCTTGAGCTATGGCACGGCCTTCGTTTGAGGATGGGAACAGATTCAGTTTCTGAAACTTCTTGTTGTTGCAAAATACCAGACGACGAACAAGTGGAGAAATTTAGCAATGCCGAGTGCAATCCTGCAAGAACTAACCGTTTCCGTAGGAACGTGTTTATTTGTAAAAGCGTTATCCAGTAACGACTGCGTATACTTGCTTATTAAAAATCTGTTGCGTAGCAGCGAAAATTTTTCTTTTATTTCTTTAGAGGTCCTTATCCAGTAACGTTTCTACGCGCTTCAGTATTGATGTACACATTTGGAGAATGACAGTGCCAAGTAAATTAAAAAGCTTCACGAGTTGTTCTCAAAGTTAGACAAACGGACAAAGTGGCCACTTTACTTCATTCTCTGCATAATGAGCAGGCAGTCCTGCAAGCGCTCAGTTTCAGTGTTCAGGGGGCCCATACACGTACAAGTCTGGCTCGCGAGTCCCACTCGGCTCAGGTTCCAATGAGCCAAACTCGTCCGTGTGTGGGTCACCACGCTCCTACGTGTGTGGTGAAATTAATGCTCCTCGCCGAGTCAGACTCGTACGTGTACGGGCGGCCTACCTCGTGCAGTCTCTTCCTTGGTTTCGTAATGGGGTCTAACTATTCTTCGCAAGTAGTTATTACGATATTAAGCTAGGGGACGATAGTGCAGTTGTCAAGAGAACACCTTGGGGCGAGAAAACCGAATAGAATATGGAAGAAAGAAGCAATAATGCGACAAAAGAAGAATCCGACTGACCTGGAACATTTAACATCAAGTTGATCCGTGTAATGGTGGAAAGCTCTCAGCTTCTTGAACGAACTTTCTCTATTTCCACACGAGCCGGCAGTCGCTCTCACAATCTTGAAATTGGCTCGAGGGACGAAGAGGCCACTTTCATGATATATCCGTTGCTTCTGTAGAGAAGTGAAGCCATCAGCAAAATATAACTGGAGATGAAGTGCCGTATATTTCTCCTACTGAATGGGATCTAGACAAAATCGCGTTCTTATTCCGGTTTTCCAGTGCTGGATTCAAACACACACACACACACACACACACATATATATATATATATATATCATTCTATGCATAAAAACGTTTTGTAGACGTGACTTTTATCGTTGCCTTTAGGCAATTTCGGATTACCATAAAGACAAACTGCTGAGTGCTAATTCATTGTATGGGCTAAGTTATGTAGGTCACGAACGAGCGAGTAGGCTTCTGTTTCAGCGTATCGTGGCCTTTCTGTGAATACTGGTAATATTTTAATGTGAATATAACATGTGTTGTCGATCACAGTTGTTGCGCGGTCTAAGACATGAACAGTCTTCACTCGCATGAGGGCTTGGATCGTGGGTTCGAACACCACACAAAGCATGTATTTCTGTGTGTGTGTTTATTCTGTGTTTGTGTTGTTCTATTTGTAGGTAGCGGCCTTGGGACGGACTGATCGCCCGTCATGGGGGTCCTACCGACTGTGTATTAAGAAACTGAAGGTTTTAACCAAGGTTAAAAAATGTCGGCCGCGCCATAGCTCAAGCGGTTAGTCGTTGGCTTCCCACGGAGGCGGCACGGGTTCGATCCCGGGTCTGGTCAAGTGGCAATTGTGGTGGGCAAAGTGACGCTGGGGCAGGTTTTCTCCGAGTACTTCGGTTTCCCCTGCCAATCTTCATTCCACCAATTGCTCCACAGTCACCCTCACCCATCATCTGGGGCTGGTACAATAGGCCAGAAGTGGCCGCAGTACAAGGGACTTAGTCCCACCCCACTAGCAATAAAAAATACATAAAATAATGAAGTTATGAGGCACAGTAGCACCTGTATTGCACGGAAGCTCTGAGGTTATATTACCTCAGCGTTTTATAGGCGTGAGCTGAAATATCTGCAACGCTCTAACACTGTGTTATGTTACCGGAACACCGCGCAACTCCGTAACACCTCTTGGTTCGAGCTGACAACATTTAATGTTGTGTAAACTGTGTTCTTTCGGCTTTATAAAGGGAAAATAAACACGTCGCCTGTCTATTCGTCCATTTTTGTTAAAACTCCATACAACGGAATCCTCCTTCAAAAGTTAACAGTTGCTCCTCTACTAAATATAGCTCTATCATAGTCATCATCGCCATTGGCAAACAGCCCTTTTTGGGCCATAGCCTTTCTTACAAAATTGTCAGAATGATCTGTTTCCTCGTGGTTTAGACCTTACGGTTTTCACTTCTTTGGACTTCGCAACAATAACTTCTTGCCAGTCATAGTAGACGCGCAGTCTAAGGCATGAACTGTCTTCACTCGCTCGGACGTCGGGATCGTGGGTTTATTATGTGTTTGTGGTGTTATGTTTAGGTAGCGGCCTTGCAATGGGCTGATCACTTGTCCAAGGAGTCCTACCGGCTGCACAAAACGATTACGGAACTGAATAAGAGGCTTGGGCTCTGAATGAGCTGGAAGAGCCAATGTAAAACAAAAAACAATAACATTTTTCAGAGCAAGGTCGTCAGCGTTGCGGCCAACTCCCAAGCTTGGGGATCTGCTCTTTGTATTTATATCCCCCCGCGGCGGAATGGCTCATTTATACACGAGGTACCGGGTTCCTTTTCAGTCTCCTTGTATGACTCGCAGGGTTACGGTGGAGGTATTCTAACCTATGACCATAGGGGGATTTCAAGACTTTACGTGTGCTCTAGTTGCAGTAAGACCGTTATACATCCGTTACCAGGATACGACTGGTGAAGACAGAAAAACCTTAGCATGTCCTAGTGATCTGTAGTGTGGATATCAGCAATAGTATTATAATTGCTTGTAGTTACAAGTTGTGTG
>NW_019736395.1:302818-388841 GCF_002891405.2 Cryptotermes secundus
AAGCCAGAAGGAAAGAGATCATTGTGGAGATCATTGTGAAGGCCAAGGCGTAGGTGGGTGGATAATATTAAAATGTATCTTAGAGAGATAGGATGGGATGATATGGTTTGGATTGATGTGGCTCAGGATAGGGACAAGTGGGGGACTCTTTTGAACACGGTAATAAACTTTTGGGTTCCATAAAATGCTGGAAAATTCTTGAGTAGCTGCANGGGATCTGCTCTTTCTATTTATATCCCCCCGCGGCGGAATGGCTCATTTATACACGAGGTACCGGGTTCCTTTTCAGTCTCCTTGTATGACTCGCAGGGTTACGGTGGAGGTATTCTAACCTATGACCATAGGGGGATTTCAAGACTTTACGTGTGCTCTAGTTGCAGTAAGACCGTTATACATCCGTTACCAGGATACGACTGGTGAAGACAGAAAAACCTTAGCATGTCCTAGTGATCTATTGGAAAACTGAAACTTTAATGCCTCAGAATATAAAACTGATATTCGAACAAATGAAGCGTTCTTTGTTCTTCTCAACTTCATAAAACGAGAGAAAAACTCAAAACGTTTAGAAGACCGTACACGTATTTCGGGCGTGGCCTAGAGATGGCGTCCTTCTATTGTTGCGTGTTGGAACATGTTTATGGAGCTGTGGCCTGGCGTTGGATATTCGCGTTACAATATGTTATACACGTATAAAATCATAAGCCTGCTTCCGAAAAGAATATGACTGTGTACTAGAAGTTTCTTTCTAACTTTTGACCAAAATTTTATAGGACCCATTATTGGCTTGAACTTTTCATTTGTCTCCTCATCTGAAAACGTACTTAGAGAAACATTACTCAAACATTCTCTTTGGGAGAGGAAGGAGGCAGTGGAAAAGCAATTCCTGTGAATCTCCATTTCGTTGTTACACATGCCACCTGCCTCAGCAAGAAGCGCCTTCTCATTTTATGGTCCGCACAGAATTTAGAAGCATGTTCAGTAGTGCGTTACACTTTTACTCCATAAAGCGCATATTTAATTACTTTCAGGGTGGAAAAATATTACCCAAATCTGGACTCTATCTTTCCTCTAATTCCGGTCTCCCTTATCCGCGAAAATAACCCAGTTTCAGTCTTTTGCAATGATTTTTACTTTCTTTTGCAGAAACATGAGAAAGTGTTGCAAATGTGAGGCAAATCTATTTCGATTTTCTTGAAAGATTCATACGTTTTCAGCCCCACCGGATACGATAAAGTGGTCCCATCTGTCTGTATATGTATGTATATATGTGCGCTTGGTTAGCGCCTAAACGGTTGGACGGAATGTATTCATATCCTTTATTCAAAACTTCTCCTTTACAGTCGAGGCTTGTGAACATGCAGTTAGAAATCAGGATCTCGAAAATATAATGGCGATTTTCTTTAAAACGTCTCTATCGATTTTGATCAAATTTCCGTTGATTATGAAGACCAGCTCCCTAATTAGAACTACACAGGCGATATCTTTAGATAAATAACAGTACACAAAATTGGGACTCAAACGAGGAACGTCGATTTTGTCGAAACTGGCCTTCAGAGTCAGTCGGATTTCATAGTTCTTCTGTATTTAGTAAGCACCAATGGTCTACTCAGCAAATTTCCAAGGTCAATCTTTCAATATTTTGCACCAATTTATATGTATATACATGCATATTGTCACGTGTTCCCGTGACTAAAGACTAGGTTCGGGTTGGTAATTGGATTTATTGACCACTTATAAGTCGTAACAAAAATTAATTATAATACTTCAAATATTACTGTAATTATAACACATAAATAAATTCTTCCATATCTGCTTAAACTGGTCGTTGCTACGTAACAGATCTCAACTATGGCTAAGCCTTGACAATGTTTTCACTATCCGTTTCCTGTCAACGGATTTTACACAGTACTATAAAAGCCTCTCTTAATCATACATTCCCAATATCACAGTACTACAGCACAAATAAAGTCTTCAGATGACCCGTTAAGTATGTAGAAGTCGACTTCTGAGTCTTCTCCAATTAGAAATTTTCCGTGGTTTACTTCAACTCTCCAGTCTAATTCTCTCAACTGCGTTGTAGCACCGAATGTCTTCAAGAAAGCACGGACTACGCACAGAAAATATTTGTCAAATGTTCGCTACAACGCCAGTCCATTGGCGCGCTGGCTGGACCCACAGAAAACATCACGTGACCACCAGCGAGCCAGCTCATTGGCGCACTGACCCCTGCCTAACAACGAGTTATGGCATTCGTCATAATTTTGTATCGCTGGGTATTTATCGAGCAGATGCTTAACAAAGTTTTGAGCAGATCTGTTACAATATTGTGACGTGTATACCCATTGCTGAGCAGCGACTCAGTAAATACGTCCCCCCTCAAGCAAATGCGCGCAACAATAGGACGTCTGTTGCTAGGCAAAATATCAGTAAACACACCGCCTCAACAATACAGGCTATTTTTTCTGCATGGTCTGCTGTTATAAGGCAGTAGAGAACGGTAGTTGGGAGTGAGGAGTCGAGTTTTCGGGACTTCAGCCTGCCGGGATATGGGTTTGGGAGCAGAGGAATTGAATTGAGTCGAGTTTTCGGAATTGACAGTTGCAGAATAATGGTAATGAAAAGAAGATTTCATGTGTGATTTGATGCGATAGCGAAACTGTTATAAATCCGTTGCCAAGATACGGCTGGTGAAAACTGAGAATCCTATTGCGTGTGTAAGGGTGAACTGTAAATTGTGTAGATTAGCAATAGCGCTCTGTTGCCTGTAGAGCCGAGTACTTACAAGGTGGCATTAAATCCAATCATCCAATCTAGATTCCATCTTATAAGTAACACAACCCCCCGCACGTGACAATATATATATATATATATATATATAGAGAAGAATATGCGAAAGGGGAAGTTGGAAGGAAAGTTGTACAAGGGAGGATAGTCTGACAATATCTGTTGTTCGCAGTATTCAAGTACTTTGTTATGGATTGTGGATATTGCGTGTTTCAGAACCCCTGCATCGTTTTGTTGGTATGTGACGATAATCATGAAGAATGCGTCAAATGATTTTTTTTTTACATGTTTAGTTAATTGACTTGTGAAGATTGTCACGCGTGACGAATAATAATGGGCCCTGGACTCGATGATTGGATATATTGTCGCTTCTTTACAATTACAATCAATGACTGTGTAAAAGACTCGCTCCGTTCCTTACTGGACTAAGAGAATCTTCTCTTCCACCAATGACGGACGGCAAATCACTGCTCACATATTTAACTGCCTTCTGAATTCTCTTACGGATAAATCAATTACAGAAATAACTTCCATGAAGCTCGAATATAGGTCACCATATCAAACAGTTCCTCTGTTATACTCCCGTTGTCACGGAAATGTCTTTGTTAATCGTTGCCACGGGAACCTGTGTTTGGGGACTTGCTACCTAACAACGGATGTACCACTGTTGACTGCGTGACCTTGAGAATGTGTTTACTGAAACGTTGTCTAGCAACGATTTATTCCGTCACAATATATTGTAGCATCGGAGGTTCTATTCCTGCCTCCAGGTCTCTTGCTGAAAGTCTGTTTGTTTGTCAGATGCCCTCATGGACACGGCTTGAAACGTATTTATTCCCTGAATCAGCTTTCATCATCCTTCGATACTTTCACTTCAGTTTCATGTCCTTACTTCATAGGATCTGGCATCCGTTTCACTAAACTGAGTTTCCAGTGACAATAACCGTGGTTCAGCACGACTTGGTGAGAGAAGCATCCGACTTTCTGTTCTTCACAACATAAAAGCATTACACGTACAAGTAAGCACATGGTACATACGTATACGAGAATCAGCATATAGAAGAAAATCCTAACGCATTTTCTCGATGGAAATTACGAGCTCAGTCCTGAATCTAATGGCTGTTTTTTGCCTCTCGGATCACTGTTTTCTGTGGACACAGTACTGTAACTGCACAGCAGCTACACTGAGTTGCAAGGCCTTACTTACTTATGGAGCTGAGCCCTTCTTGAGGAGAAACCAAATCTCCAGCTACTCAAGAATTTCCCAGCATTTTACGGAACCCAAAGGTTCATTACCGTGTTCACAAGAGCCCTCCACTGGTCCCTATCCTGAGCCAGATCAAACCATTCCATACCATCCGAGCCCGGTCTTCTAAGATCCATTTTAATAGTATCCACCCACCTACACCTTGGTATTCACAATGGTCTCTTTCCTCCTGGCTTTCCCACCAATATATTATATGCATTCCTCGTCTCTCTCATTCGTGCTACATGCCCTGCCCACGTAATCCTCCTTGACTTGATCATTCTAATTATACTTGGAGAAGAGTACAAGTTGTGAAGCTCCTCATTATGCAGATTTCTTGAACCTCCTGTCACTTCATCTCTCTTCGGTCCAAATATTCTCCTCAACACCCGGTTTTCAAACACCCTCAGTCTATGTTCCTCCCTTAATGTCAGAGACTAAGTTTCACACCCATACAGAACCACCGGCAAAATTATAGTTTTGTATATTCTCATTCTTTATGTTTCTGGACAGCAAACGAGAAGGCAGTTGCGGCCACTTGACAAAAACTGCCATTAGAACAAATCTTGAACTGTGCTGGATTTGAGGTTCTCACAGTTGTGACGATGAATAGAAGCATCGTCAGAAACATGAGAGCATATTATCTTGCAGAACTATACAGACAGCTGTTCCCTTGTTGCTAGTTTCTTCCTTTAGGTTTCCTTCAACCCTGAAGATGGAGGTAATATGTTCTGCAAAAATAAGTTCAGTGAAAATCAACGGGACTATACGTCGCCATCCCCACCCACCGAAAGGATTACTCTTTTCAGTCATGAGATAGCTCCATCTAACGCTGAACTACGAGGGACAATCAGTAAATAGGTCACAAATGGATACAAAACATAAAATATGTGATATTCGGACCTGGAAAAAGTAATTTGTTCCTCGACATGTCCTCCATCAACATTGATACACTTGTCTCATCGCTTTACCAGTGCATCGAAACCCGCAGCATAGCAGTCATTTGACTGTTGACTCAACAACTTCCGTTACTGGTCAGGCATCATCTGCGACTGTCGAACGTCCTTGAGAGAATTTTTCAACACTATTGTGAACGGCTTTATGCGACAAACGATTTCCAGAGTAAGAAGGAAAATTTCTTTATGAATGTCCTCTGCATTGAGTCCTTTTGCCTACAAAGAAAAACGCACAACAAAAATCTGCTTTTCAGTACTACATCCCTCAAGCACGGTCGCCATTTTGACTACTAAAATCAGCCTCTGAACATGTGCATGCTTGTCTACTACCTAGACTGTCATAATGTTGGACTGTGCTTCTACCTAGCGATACACATAGAAAACCATTTGAATATATTAGAGCTGTTTTGCTTCTATTTGCTTCATGTTTACTGACTCTTCGTTCTGTATATCGTACTAGGTTAAGATTGCTCTAAACCTATCTTTCCCTCTCATTTTCTTCAGAAGCCGTTCTACTCTTACTTCTATCATCATGAACGTTTTTGCGTCTGTGTTATTCAGAGATGCTGGCGTGATAGTAACAGGAAACAGGATGAGGGGAAGCGAAGATTGGATTCATCTGGCTCAGGATAGGGATCAGCGAAATTCTCTTGCGAACACGGTTATGAACATTACTATCCTGTGGAATGTGATACTGATACGATTTCCTGCAGAATTTTACTAACGTTTCGAAGGAACGCACTGCCTCCATCTTCATAGTTCATGCAAGTAACCAGAAAGAAGGTAATGTAAAAGAAGGTAAAGCTATCTCTGCAACAGGCCGTGAAGGCCCATAGGGATATGAGACGACGAGGCTTCCACATTTTCTTCAGACGATCGACCCACAGATAGCGGCAAGGTTGCCAACCTTACGCGCCGGCCGCCCTTTACCACCCAGGAAGATTCCTGGTACTCTTCTGTTGGAGGCTGAGTCAACACCAGGGCCATAGTGCTGATGGAAGGATTAGGTCATCTAAAAGAAATCGAACCCACAACCTTCCGGTTTGTAGCATTGAGCCTCAACCAACTACGCTACCGCGTGCCCCTAACCAGAAAGAAGCAGGCAGCAAGTATAGTCTCTGTCGGTGAAGTTCTACCGGAGTACGCGAAGTAAGATGCCAGAAGATGCTGAAACTGGAGTTCAACATGCTGATGTTGCGGAGGGGCGGTGAATTACTTGTTGCGATGTTCCGAGGACTCAGTGACGTCCTGGGCACATACACTATCTCTTTCTCCTGTATTTATGTGTGGTGCACTACATGAAAATGTATTTTAATTACGATTATTTCATTTCGGGACGTGTGGTCGTGTATTTTGCTTATCGGTCTCAGAACCGTCACTCTCTTGTTATCTGCCAGAGGGAACATCTACAGCGTTTGACGCAAAGCAGCGAAAACAGAATAACGGCGTACTTTTGGGGCGGGTTACTTCACCGCGCTATCTGTATGTAAACCTTACGGCGTCTAATGGCAGGTTGATTGATGGACTGGAACGGATTTCAAAAGAAGCAGTGCTGGCCTAATAGAGATACAATCCAGGTGTTTGCCTGGAAGTACTGAGCAAATGCAATAAACTTGTCAGTATAAATAAGATTTAAATGTTTATGACGATGATGCTTTGGTAGAAATATTATGTGTCTGGACATTTCCCATTGTCCTGTTATTATCTAAAAACACGGTCATTTTTATATTTCAAAATACAGCGTTTCGAAGACTGGATTCTGTCTCCATCTTCAGGTAACATGGAGACAGAATCCAGTCTCCAAAACATGAAAAGTAAAAAAAGTTGTGCCTATGCTTAGGTAATTAAGCACTACGACATGAAGGCGTATGGGGAAGTGGATATATAGATCCACATTTTCTTGACCTCGGCAGTAGCTGGAGGTGAGTGGTCAATTTCACGTCCCTGCCGCTTAACCCCCGGGGGAAAAATTCTAGTACCCATTGAGTAGGAGGCTGGATGGGCCCCTGAGCCGGTCTGGCGACTTGGAAAAAGGAGAATTCTTGACCCTACAGAAACTCAACTCCTACCCCTCGGTCGTCCAGCCCGTAGCCAGTCGCTATAGCGACTGCGAGTCTCCGAAATTGTGCCTTGAAATATAAAGAGGTCAGTGACTTAAATAAAAACAGGACACTGGATAGTGTCCAGAAACAAAATATTTGTACTCAGTAAGTGTAGACTCTGTCCCGGTGGAAATTCCGATGTAGCTCCTCTTGAACGCAACACTAGAGTGAGACCTCTAGCCCAACCCGCCCGCTATTAATAACGGTGCGGATATGCAATATAAGCGAGACAGCGAAATATAGGGAAACATTTCTTCCTCAGTTGAGGCCCACACAAAAATGATAGCTGAGAGTCTTGACCTGTGTATGTCGCGGGCTGGACTCTGATCTGAGACCCAGAGGCCCGGACCTGAAGGAGGGGTCTACTCACCGCAAAATAAAACAAAAACAAACTCCGTGGTTTTAGTCACAAGCGAACTATACCGATCGAGCGACCGCGGCTTGTCGGCGAAGTTAGTGCCAACTTAAGCAGATAGAGGGTACGCGTGGTCAGCGCAACGAATCCCCAAGACTGTTAATTTCGGCTTTCTAGACCGGAGCCGCTATTTCCTTGAAATAGCTCCTCAAGTATAATCACGAGGCTGACTGGACCCCGTTCTAGACCCACTACTTCTCAGAAAAAATCTAGTAGCGCCGGGAATCGAAGCCGGACCTCTGGATCTGTAGCCAGGAACTCTAACCACTAGACCACAGAGGCGGTCCGACTCACCGCTAAAGCGAACGTCAAGACTTCACATCGGTGGGTTCTAGCTGAAGCATGTACATGCCAGTACATAGGCCGATCGTAGCTGTATGCATGACCGCAAAATGGCGTCAGATTTACCTCTTTACTTGGACAACTTCATGCAAGAAAGTCTGACTGCATAAAGAATACCTTGCATATCTCTGGGAAACATTTACATCCAGCGCGATCTGCTCGCTGTTTCCACATTCCAGTACGTACCTCCATTTTATACTTGTGCTGCTTCTATTCTCTTCACAAATATTTTCGTTTCTTTTATCATAATTCTTTTCTCTCGTTTTTTTGTTTTTCATTTTCTTATAGTTCTTATCATATATATCTAACCTCATCTTTCTTTATGTATATTTTTTCTTTCTAGTCACGCGGAATTACTTCTCCTTCCACCTTTACCGAGCTTCACCATTCTATGTTACGTGTGTTGCATACATACATATAATGGCATAGGGGTTAGTGTTCCTCGGATGGTCTGTATATATATTTCTCCAAAATGTTCGGAGCTTGTTCTCAACCACACGCAGGCTACACTCATGAACGGCTAAATGATCCTACTAGATGTGCGGTAATGGCCACAGATGTTTGATCAGCATAACTATTGCTGGTACGATATTCCTTGAGGCTATGATTCTAACTGATTTCCGATTGCACCCGCGGATAAGGCTCTACGCAATAGAATGAGAAATTATTTAATACTTGAAGCTCTGAAAGTGAACACTCTTCTTTAGAGTCACCTATTGGGGGGCATAAGTAATCCTACTGCGCAGCCGTTGTTGAGAAGCAGATAATAGTCCGCTTTTGGGGAAATTCGCTGTTTTTTTATGGGACCCAAATGTTGGGTACAGTGTAGACAAGATCCAATCGATTGTCCTTACCATTAGCTCATTACTGATTCCGTCACCACAAATTGTATGTAACCTTTATGTGTTCTATATTTCGTTATTGCTTTATCTGTCTCAACATGACAGCTATCAGAACCTCATTCAGATTCTGTGTGTGTAATTACTTTATTGCTCTCAATAGTATGACAATGTATTGCATGTTATGGCTTATAAAGTCATCATTAGACAGTAAACAATAACAACGTTCCAGCAACTACTGAATTTCCATCATCAGGCAGTGTACGCTAAAATTGTTCTCAAACAATTGAATTACTATCATGAGGCAGTACACACTAAAACTGTTCTCAAACAATTGAATTACTATCATCAGGCAGTACACACTAAAACTCTTCTCAAACAATTGAATTTCCATCATCAGGCAGTGTACACTACTTTTTTTATTGCTAGTGGGGTGGGACTAATGCCCTTGTACTGCGGCCACTTCTGGCCTATTGTACCAGCCCCAGATGATAGGTGAGGGGGATTGTGGAGCAATTGGTGGAATGAAGATTGGCATGGGAAACCGAAGTACTCGGAGAAAACCTGCCCCAGCGCCACTTTGTCCACCACAAATCCCACTTGATCAGACACGGGATCGAACCCTGGCCGCCGCAGAGGAAAGCCAACGACTAACCGCTTGAGCTATGGCGCGGCCTTCAATCAGCCTTACTAGTTCCATATGTGCCACCAAACTCTATCAGAATATTGTACAATACTTCCCTCCTAACTAAATCCGAGTCCTTCTTGAAGTCTATGAGTAGCTGATGTACTGTCTCATTGTACTCACATTTTTTCTCTCTATAACTGACGAATGCAAAAATCTGATCAGTAGTTGATTAAAATATTGAAATGCTAAAATGTAAAAATTTCAATTCTTTCAGTTTGGTTACATTAGTAATGTTGATTTCTTGACCACTGCAGAACTTTCTTCTTTCTAATGCCAACGTATAAAATTGTATGTTAAAATACTGAAATATTCTGTCTCCCCTCTTGTTCATACTTTGGATCATAGGATATTTGTGAAACGCTTTGCTTCACTTCAGTTTCTTATTCCTAAGGCAATTGGTAGGACTCCTTGGACGGGAGATCAGCCCGTTGAAAGGCCGGTACATACACAGGAAAACACAAACTCAGAGTAAACACGGGCATCCATGTCTTGAGTGGGATTCGAAGCTACGATCCCAGTTTTCGAGAAGGGCGAATATAATTATCCAAATATCAAATTTGGTTATTGTTGTAGATGGCGTTATTAAATGGTGTTGTTTTTTGAACACAGCTGAAGTGGTCATCTCTTGCGTGATATAAATCATTGGCCTCTTATTAGAGAATATACGTTATAAGTTTCTTCTTATTTTGTGTAAGAGCCGTGAACTGTTGAGCCTTTCTCAATTATTCAGTTCCATGCTCCGACTTCTTGATGATCCGAATGCGTACGAACTGAGAGTGGGGAGTGGTGTGTGAGTTTGACGTTAGTTTATTATAAGGGACGAGTTCATCATAGATTTAATTATTCACTTTTTCCGAAATTTAAGTTGTTTCCAGAAAGGACAACATTATTTCATCTTTGGCCGTTAGCTGCGTTCTCTTCTTGTGAACATTTCAAAGTGCGGGGATGCTAGTATGTCATTTATAATTCCTTCTGTGGAATGCGCCTGTTAAATTTACACTGAATAAATTAGAAATCTTGGTTGGGTATGCAGTAGAATAAAGAGCCGGTATACATATCTCAAGAGCAAATTAATTCCAAGTCATAACTCTCTGCAATTTTCTCTGGATGTGGCTCTTCTGAAGCACCCAAAGCAGGCTAAGAACTCCTGTCTGTTTCTGTAAGTCATAAAGCCGAAAGGAAATGTCGATATCAATGACGCTAACATCATGGATTTTTAATATTACACGCTATACTGTTAGACAGCCCCCTTCCACACGTACACAACAAGACATCACAACTGATGCAGATTAAGCCTCCGCGTAACTACACACAAATCACCCTTACACTCTCACCTCTGAAAAGCCTCACAGGAATGCTTTCAAAAAATTTCCTACACATGTCCTAACATCTGCACTAAACGGTTATCCACGGATCATACATAGTACTGTTTTTCTGTGTATGTATCATGTGTTTACAGAACTGGCACCTATACATGTTCATCTCCACGTTTAAAATCGAAAGGTCTGGTAATGGCGAATTAGAAATTTCAAACCTTTCAATCACCGTTTAACTACAAGTATTATGATTTTGGACATTATCCATCGTCACAAACTTTTAGACCTTATCTTATAACTATTATAATTTACACTGAATTCATATTTGACTAATATTTATAATTTTATATACAATTATTACACACGCATTAACATTCCGAGTATGTGCCTTTTTGTTTCCTTGGCACTACAGCCCCAGTGGGCCTAGACCTACCTCCATGAACTTCTCCGTTCACTTCGGTTTTTCTAGATCTTACACATTTGGTAGGACTCATTAGGCGGGTGATCAGCTCGCCGCAAGGCCTCTACCTGTACACAGACACAGAAAAACGCACACACACAAACTAAACATCCATGCCCTGAGTGGGATTCGAACCCACGATCCCGGTTTCCAAGCGAGCGAAGACAGTACATGCCTTAGACCTCTCGGCTACCGTGACCGGCCAGGGTATGTTCCATTAACATATTCCTTATTCTCTTTTACTGCTTGAACCCACAAATGATCAGGTCAGTATATCGAAGTCCAGATCAGAATGGAGGAGCAGTAGGAGGGGGAGAAGAAATGTTACAGGAGAAGGGGAACAAAAGGAAAGAAAAGAATGAAAAGCAATGAAGAAGAGGAGCAAAGAATAAAGGGCAAGATGGTGAAAAGAAGGATCATAAAACAGGGTAATGAATAAGATGAAGACAATAATGAAGAGAAATTGAATCCTTCCTGATAACTTAGGAACTCAAAGGTTTATGACCCCGTGTATTTTGGCAACCATCTACCAGACTACATCCCTTCATTGGCTAGAACTCCATAATATGAAATTTCACCACCGCGAAATCATAAAATCCTGTGTTCCTTGTTCCTACTGGTGCTGACAATTCACTCCGAAAGACATCATATGTGGCAAGAACATGAGATAAGAGAGTGTGACGTGAGCATCGCCGTCACAGATGGGCTGATATAGCCTTGCTGTCGAGATAAAAATTTAGAGGGCTCTGCCTCAGACGTGTGTTACTGCGGTTCTTATCTGACGGAAGCAGCGACCGTCTCCTGAAGCACTGTGTACAGTGAACCAAAATGGGGCGAGGGGTTGAACGGGAGGGCTCAACAGTAAAACGTAAAGGCAAAATTATCCCTGGGATTAATTAATTAAGCACAACGCCATGAAGACGTATGGGGACACCCAGTATACTCGTATTTGGGAGGTTCTTGGTTTGAATTACGTCTGGGACACCGCATATCCTCACTTAGATTTCGTGTGTTTTCTCAGTTCTTCCAGGGAAATGCCGAGATAATGTCTTGATTATGCCACGACCTCTGCCTTCAAAATTCAATCCAATTCCTCTAATATCCTAGCATTAGACGAAATAGAGCGTAGCCATTGACAGCGTCGCAAAATAACCCCCCCCCTACTAAAACCAAACTCCGTTGCCTGTAGTCCGCAAACGAACAATTCCTATCGAGCTACCGCAGTTTATCGGCGAAGTTAATGCCAGTTTTTGCTGATAGAAGGTGTCACGTGGTCAGCGCAACGGATCCCCAATGCCGTTAATCTCGGTTCTCAAGATTGGAGTATCTTCATAAGGCTGAGTGGACCTCGTTCCAGGCTCACTACTTCTTAGAAAATCTGGTAGCGCCGGAAAATCCAACCCGGGACCTCTGAATCTCTAGCCAGGAACTCTGACCACTAGACAACAAAGGCGGTTCCCCCTTCTACTAGTACAAATGCCTTGCGCGAGGTCGATGCTGAAGTGCACTATTGCAGTAAGACGACTTCTGCTCTGGCCTTGTTGCCTGCAATTTCTGCCTTCCCTCACGTGTCGTATTTACGTGTGACAGCACGGCAGGCTATGCGTCACGTCTGCTAAAAATTTTTCTGCCTTCAACAAGGCGGAAATGGCGTAAAAAAGAGCAAAATATCAGTATGCAGGACAGCTCTTGTTTTTAGTATCACCTTTCCTCTTGGTTTCAGGAACTGAAGAATAGGAAGTGACATTTCTGGATGTTCATAAATTACTTCCTGTTCACCGAAATTTGACATTGTTTATCAATAAATATCTTTGGAATAGATCAAATGATGATAATAACTTCCCAGAACTTACTGGTAATTTTCTCTTTACACTACATATTTCATTTGCATTAACATAGTTCAAAAAGGAATTCGTATTAAAAATATCCAAACACTGGAAGGCCTGTCCTCTCCAAGTAACACGAGAGGACAAACATGAATACATTGAGATACTGCAAAAATATTCAGCCAATGGCAATTGTGATGTTGCTTAAAAACGTCAAAGTCAACCTCATCTCTCTTCTGTTTCAGTTCGTTCACTGCCAAAGTACACCAAAAACTAGATCACTAACTAACTAACTTACTCCACAATCATTTCCTTCTCGAGGAGCCAACACTGCTCAGTTCACGCCATAGAACTACCAGTTAAAAATGTTAAGTTGCACAGTAAAATGAACCCGACCACTTACGTCCATCTACAACCCAGCTCAAAAATACTGGAGCTATACTTTCACTTTCCCATGTGTCTTCATGGTATAGCGCTTATTTTTTTATTGTTAGTGGGGTGGGACTAAGTCCCTTGTACTGCGGCCACTTCTGGTATATTGTACCAGCCCCAGATGATAGGTGAGGGTGATTGTAGAGCAATTGGTGGAATGAAGATTGGCAGGGGAAACCGAAGTACTCGGAGAAAACCTGCCCCAGCGCCACTTTGTCAACCACAAATCCCACTTGACCAGACCAGGATCAAACCCGGGCCGCCGCGGTGGGAAGCCAGCGACTAACCGCTTGAGCAATGGCGCGGCCACTAGCGCGTAAATAGTTAATCTTTACGCTACATGTTTCGAGCGTGAAGGAACATCGCCAGGTGACACACAAATTGGCCAAATATATCTTTTCAAAAATGTATTATACTCGGTAAACTGTACCAACTTTGTCACTTGATCAATAGATACCGGTGTTAGAAACAGCGTGAACGGAGAAGTTCATGGAGGTAGGCCTAGGCCCCCTGGGGCTGTAGTGCCAAGGAAAAAATTTAGAAACAGCATTAATATCTTTTTCTTATCAACAATTTTGGAATTATAGGAGCAGGGATAGCTCAGTCGGTATAGCGACGGGCTACCAGCTGGACGGCCGGGGTTCGATTCTCAGCAGGAGAAACTTTTTCTCTTCTCCACGACGTTCAGACAGGCTCGGATGCCAACCCAGCCTTCTGTTCAATAAATATCGGCAGAAGCGTGAAGCTGACCACTCACCTCCAGCTAGTGCCGAGGTCAAAAATGGTGAAACTACACCTCCACTGCCCCATATGTGTTCATGGAATAGCGCTTAATTAATTAGGAATAGGGCAGCTTTGCCTTTATATTTATATACCTTTAAAGTGATTAACTAGCCGGTCACGGTAGCCGAGCGTTCTAAGGCATGTACTGTCTTCGCTCGCTTGGAAACCGGGATCGTGGTTTCGAATCCCACTCAGGTCATGGTGGTTTAGTTTGTGTGTGTGCGTTTTTCTGTGTTTGTGTACAGGTAGAGGCCTTCCGACGAGCTGATAACACGCCCAAGGAGTCCTACCGAAAGTGTAAGATCTAGAAAAACCGAAGTGAACGGAGAAGTTCATGGAGGTAGGCCTAGGCCCACTGGGGCTGTAGTGCCAAGGAAGAAAAGTGATTAACTGGGGCACGCGGTAGCCTAGTTGTTTGAGGCGCTATGCTACAAGCCGGAAGGTCACGGGTTCAATTCCCGATGAGGTCATTGAATTTTTTTAAGTTAACTAATCCTTCCAGCCACACTATGACCTTGGGGTCGACTCAGCTTCTAACAGAAATGAGTACCGGGAATCTTCCTGGGTGGTAAAGGGCGACTAGCGCGAAAGACTGACAACCTTACAGACATCTGTGAACCCATTATCTAGACAAAATATAGGAGCCTCGGCGTCTCACAAACCTATGGGCCTCCACGGCCTGTTACAGGGCAAACTTTACTTTTTTTTACTTTACTATATAAAGTGATTAACTGATGCTTTAATACAATAATATCAATACTTGTTTAACAGACACAATACACCAAAAGAAAAAAGTGGTCGTTCCTTCGTGACCTACTTTTTAATCTTCAAGAATTCGTCTCTATGGTAAAAGGAAATTGAATATTTTCAGGGGTTTCGTCTCACGATACGTTGCTTCTCATCCGTACGTAACGGAGACGAAGAAGCAAATCACTGTCAGCTCACGTCTGCAGTCTGTATGTAACTACATACATCAAGCCGTGAGGCCCGCGTCTCTTCCTTGACTGATGCTTTTACTAAGAGAGGATTTCCTTGGTACTGGACTGCATTCCAGAAGATGACAATCAATAAACGGCTGTGTAACTAATAACTGCTTTAGAGAACTCGCAGTGATATCCACATGGCACTGTACCAGCGTACGGATGGCGTATTTCGACCGGCATCTATGAAGTTCTCAAACTAGTTTGAGAACTTTGGCAGAAGTTGAAAAGGAGAGCTAGCTCTCCTTTTCAACTTCTGCCACCTGCAAACCGTGTAGCCATAGCGGGGCAGTGGTTGCAACTGCATTATGGAGAAGAGAGGAAAAGGGTGATGCTGTTATAACTCTGCATTACTTACAACCCGTATTTCAGTTGGTGGAGTCGACTAAATCCACTGTCCATTCTCTTGAGAAGGGCCAGGGCTTGAAGCCCGGAGAGTATACAATTGCTGCCAGTCCCTTACAGCGTTTATCCAAAACCGTGGGCAAGAGACGTTTCTCAGCAATCATATTTCGAGTCAATGTATGTGGGGACTGTTTGTAGCTCCTCCCGTATCCTGACTTCCTTCACGCGCCACAGTAACCCATGGGTCTGGTCTGAGCTTATCGCATCACTGGAAATACTCAACCGGCCCACAGCGCCCAGGTTCTCTGTTTTAAATCTGACGGAAAGGGCCAATGGACTCACAACATGACGCTGATGATGACCATGATTATTAACAATACCTGAGTACCACGGTAACTGCTTTTGTGGTCTAGTGGTCAAAGTTCCTGGCTACAGATCCAGAGGTCCCGGGTTCCTACAAGATTTTCTGAGAAGTAATGGGTCTGGAACTGGGTCCACTCAGCCTCGTGAGGATAATTGAGGAGCTACTTGAATGAAAAAGTAGCGGCTCCGGTCTAGACAAACCGAGATTAACAGCCGTGGGGAACCCGTTGCGCTGACCACGCAACACCCTCTATCAGCTAAAGTTGGGACTAACTTCACCGACAAGCGGCGGTCGTTCGGTCGGTATAGCTCGCTTGTGGACTAAAGGCCACTGGGTGGGGGGGGCTGCTGAATTTCTTCACACGGCAAACCTCCCTTTCCCCTGTATTACGTCATAAGATGTTTAATTAAATTAATTATATTGTGATATTTTATGAGGGTCTTGCGACAGAGAAACTGCCTTTTCGATGAAGAAGGTTAAATAATCTTCTTCGAAGGCTATTTAACGACGCTTTCAGTAACTTGGCGGCGGATCAAGGATTTGGAAGGAAGTGGTTGTGGCCTATAAGGAGCACTATCCCAGGGCTTAGCTGGAGGAACTAAGGAAAACCATGAAGAACTGCAGTCAGGATGACCGTACAAGTGGGATTCATATTGGGAAGTGATGAAACAGCAGTTAAGTGAGAGAACTTGGAGGCGTACGGAATACTGAGTCAGTTGGTCAGACGAATGAGAAGGGAATTAAAAGGAAGGCTGTGGAAAGAAAGCGAGATGATTGGTTAAGTGCGCTGATCTTCAGACGTTGACTGAAGGTTCGAGAACGTAGTTGATTGAGAGATTGTGAACGGTTCAGTGAGTTCTTGCGAACCGTGTAGGGCGGATAAGCTCGTCTTATTTTGTCTGAAATTCGCCCTCTCTCTTCCTCCTCCCTCCATATGACCAGCTCTGTGGCAGTCTGAAGGGGTGCGGGGTCTGTAAGCGGAGCAAGGGGGGAGAGGGTGGATATTGATCGAACCGCGGGGTTGAAGGGGGCGGCTCTAGAGAGGGTTGACGGGAACGAGGGTAGAAGCAAAGTGATTGCAGTTCCGAGAGAAAGGCATGGAGCATATAGGGTGGCAGATAAAACATTGGCTTGTCTAATCCTGCGTTAAATTTCCCTTGTTTGTTAGCGAAGTTTTATGCAGTGACAGCTCTCTCTGTGTCATCTGGCTGTACTTATGTCCTTTGCTGCAGGACTGGGAGGAGCTGCTAGTGCACCCCACGCCTCCTGCACGCGCACACACCGTGTGCTGGGCTGCACGTATAGAGCGTCGTACAAAGCTATGGTAACAGGAGGGTCGTCTCCTCCATGTTGTTCCCTGCTTCTCTGAATCCGAATTAAGATTAAACAAATTAATCGTCACAGTTGAATGCATAATAATCCTGCTTATCTTTCAGGAATCCTGGAGTTCAAATATCATTTCTACAATCGGTTATCCTTACCAAACTTTTTTAATGTATTTTTCCTAGTTCTTTCAGGCAAATATCAGATAGTTCAAGTCAGGAAACGTCCGTTCATTT
This sequence comes from Cryptotermes secundus, assembly GCF_002891405.2. Classification (NCBI taxonomy): domain Eukaryota; kingdom Metazoa; phylum Arthropoda; class Insecta; order Blattodea; family Kalotermitidae; genus Cryptotermes; species Cryptotermes secundus. Next base: position 320,256 of record NW_019736395.1, read on the forward strand.
ACATGTCTTCCATTTCTTGAACATTGTTCAACGCAACATCTGACGCTGTTTACCTGTGCTATTAGAAGTGTCGTTAAATATAACAGATATTAATGATTAGACAATACGAACTTGCATACATTACTGCTTTTACATTTATCAGTTCGAAAGGAAATTATGTGTATAGTGTGTGTGTTTGTATATACTGTGACGGAATCATCCATTACTAGATAACGACTCAGTAAACATTGCCTAAAGTCGGAATAGCAACAGAAGCGGAAGTCAATTTTCAAGGCACTAATTTCTATTGAAACAGATAACACAGAATAACAGAGGAACTGTTCGAGATCGTGTTCAACATTCGATCCGCTTGGAAGTTAATTCAGTCCAAGAAATTTTAGTCGCGAGACATTCTTCAGGGTCATTCGTTAGGCAGACATCTTTCAGAAGGAGTGAACCGTCGTAATTGATTGTAATTGTAAAGAAGTTCCAATGAACCCAACCATAAAATCCATAACCAATTAACCTCACGCAACCGCGGACACGTAACAATACACACACACACTCAGAATGTGGCTGAAAAGTGCGGACAAACTTTGGGCACAAGTTCCACATACCAAAACATGAAAAAAGGTGCTCAGAATATCCTACACGTTGATAAGGATTCAGATAAAAGGGAGAAGAGACACGTATGTTTAGCACATGACCATTTGGAGGGCACGTTATGAGCAGTTGCTTTCTTCGTAACATTTCGAAGGAGTGCAAGGTCCCATGCATGCTGAGTTTCGTGCGCGAGAGAAATGTTGTCACTGTTAATTCAACTAAGTGCTGAGAATGTCTTTATTTCATCAGTGATCTTCACAGATGACGCACATTACGTAGAGACGTCATCATCAGTATTCCTAACCAGCACTAGTGGGCCCATAGTGTAATCCACTCAGGACACCAACCGCAGTTCAGCATTCATATATGGACTTAATAACAAGACGTAAACGGAGAAGTTCATGGAGGTAGGCCTAGGCCCACTGGGGCTGTAGTGCCAAGGAAAAAAAAATAGCAAGAGATTCCACATCTGCTCTTCAACAAACGGATAACAAAACAGGAGCATTCAACTACACACATTTCAGTTCTACCCGGAATAGCTTCAAAACAGGTTACAAATTGGATAAATCAGAAAACTATAGCAGATTTGCAAGCCACAGTCATAAATGACATGTAAATAATAATCAGTAAAATTGGACTGTAATTTTTACGAACTCTCTCTTAGCATAACCCAACTCCATTAATACCAAAGCACGCTATTGGACTCCATGCTTATCCTGTTATATCCACTAATTTACACAACAAATTCCTAACATACAGCTTAATATTAACTTAACTTCACCTCATTTGCCGCTGAGGTAAAAGTTTCTCAAGAAAATGCGCCATAATTACGCGTTTCCTGTATGCCCACTTTATTCACATGCACAGCCTATCATAACCTCCACAATTTCACAATCCGCACACTGACGTGAAGTCGCTCATGGTGTGATGATTAATTTGCCTGCTTCCGTATTCCGTATTGAGGGGGTGGGTTTCCCCATGCACTTAGACTGGTTAGTGGTCCATTGTGCGTCCCCCTTTAATTTCTACTGTCTCCATACCCTACCGGTACTAGTGCTTACTATCAGCCCCTTTCTGCCAGCGAGGTTCCAACATCCTCTGGCAGTGGTATCTAACAATTTGCCTGCTTACTCCTTCCTCAGACGCCAAACAAACCGTTCTTGGAAAAAAGGCAGTGCTTTCAGACATAGCCCCTGGGTGTGGAGGTGGAAGTGTGGAAAGAAGTAGCAGGGCAGTGGTTGCAGCTGTATTGCTGGAGGGTGATACGCTGCAATGAAGCCCTGCTATAACCCTTTCGTCTTTATCTCTTTTACTGGACTCGACAAAAAACTACACTTCACGTTCTGTTGAGAATGGACAGATCTAAAAATACTGATAGAATTTCTGATTAGTGTCTTTATGTCAGACACAAGATGCTACACCTATGCAGAACAAGTGAATCATTTCTGATTTCGGATATAGTTCTACAGGGCCCACTCCCGAAAACCGAAGCGTTATATTAACCCTCAGACTGCCAAGCCCCATCGAGGCATCCACTGGAAATATCAAGGACGAAGTAAGATATAAATATGTAATCCATGGCCTTCAAAGACAACAGAAGGAATTTATGTGAAAGCACGTTATATAAGCAAAACATGTCGTGATTGATGCAGTACTGCTATACTGACTGACTAAGGCTAGGAACATTCACAGCGACATCGGTCGTACGACGTCCGTACGGTTCATGTCGCATCAAGTAGTAGATTATAAAGTGTAGTCTTAGCTTTCATACGTGACGACATGCGACAACTACCGTACGACAGTCGGAGAGCAAGGAAATGTATTTGGTCGCTCTAGTGTGACAAGGAGGTCATACGGCAAAAAAAAATCGTACGACCGATGTCGCTGTGTGTGTTCCTAGCCTAACAAGGATCCGATCTCTTCGGCTGCGTATGTTTTAATGCAAGTGCTCCAAGCCGATCTAATCGGTACTTGGCGTGTGAAGAGCTGAGAGCCAGTCGCTAAAGCCCAAGGGAAATTGGAAAAATTACTGTTTTGTATATTTTACTTCATATTAAAAGACTGTGATAAATAGTTTTGAAACAAATGAGAAAAATGTATCGTTCTTATCATGTAATAATCAAACTTCCGATATATCTCACATGATTTTTTTCTAATCGCAAAATCTCTGGTCACATTATGTATTTACTGTTCATTTTGCTTTGGTCTCAACATTCCAAATTCATTCATTTACGGTGTACATAGCGATGCTTCCATCAGCTTCGAGTTATTGGTCCATTAATGGAAAATTATTTGGAAGGCTCTGTGTGGAGGCAGCTTAGATTAGCTCCACCGTAAACCTGCGAGTCGCAGGAGGCGACGAAAATGGAACCCAGTGCTGTCACTTGAGGACATAAATACAGGATCCCGGTCTTCCAGGTTGGGGGTAAGACGCAAGGCTGATGAACATGCTCTGCATAAAAGTGAAAACTGGATACAATCTGGCAGTATTTTCGAAGGAAGATTGTGGCTCAAAAAGGGAAATTTTGCCAATGATATGGAAAGCATCTTCAGTGAAGTGGTACAGGCACAATTTCACACATTTATCACAGAATTTTTGGGATAGGCTATGGGGAACTTTAGGACTATTAGCCTGCGGGCCGATAATTGATCTCCGGACCTCCGGAATACTAAACAAGAGTGGTGACCACTCTACCACGACTTCGCATCTGTACATAGACTTCTGTCTAGACCTGTGCACATTCAGGTCTGCATTGAAGCACCCTTTTGCGTTAAATTGGAACATTCCACTGAGCTTCCGCTATTCTGTATGTAACATTTGTAGAGACCTTCTGAAATTATGTGGCCTTTATTTAACCATTCATACTGGTACACTATACAATTGTTGGCACTGAGCTGGCGCAACATATTTTGTTCTAAACACATTAGTTGTCAAACTGTGGGCAGCTCTCAATACAATTAAAATTGATATTGATATAATGATTCGAATTTATAACTGTTGTACATAGTAAAATGTGAAAGGTAAAGCTGTCTCTCACAGACCATGGAGTCCCATAGGGTTGCAAGATGCCGAGGCTCCCATATTCTCTGGAAAAATGGTTCACAAATGGCGGTGAGACTTAGCCTTACGTTTCGGCCTCCCTTTACCCGCAGGAAGCTTCAAAGTAATCATTTCTGTTAGAGGCTGAGTCAACTCCAGGGCCATAGTACAGCTGGAAGGAGTAGGTCGAATGAAGAATACAGTAACATCATCGGGAATCGAAACCGCGACTTTCCGGCTTGTAGCACAGTGTCTCAGCCAACTACGCTACCACGTGCCTCTGTTGAATATAGTAGTAAAACTAAATTAGGCCGCGCCATAGCTCAAGAGGTCAGTAGCTGGCTTCCCACAGCGGCGGCCCGGATTCGATCCCGGGTCTGGTCAAGTGGAATCTATGGTGGACAAAGTGGTGCTTGGGCAGGTTTTCTCCGAGTACTTCGGTTTCCCCTGCCAATCTTCATTCCACCAAATTCTCCATCATCATAATCACCCGGGACAGGGTACAATAGACCAATCAGTGGCCGCCGTGCCGAGTGGACCGACCCCGCTAAGTGAATTAAATTAAAACTGAATTCAATATTGACGTAATTGTTCTTTTTTTCTTTTTGGTTTCCTGATGTTTATTGGCATGATTTAATTTATTGATGTATGCGCCCATACACCTACTTACCTGCCCATTCTCAACAAATTTGTCTTGGATGTTTGCATTGTTCTTTCTGACTCTATCCTGTTGTATTTACTTACTTACTTACTTACTCATGGAGCTGAGTCCTTCTGGAGGAAATGCCAATTCTGCAGCTACTCAAGAATTTCCCAGAGCATTTCATGGAACCCGAAGGTTCATTATCGTTTTCACAAGAACCCTCCACTGGTCCCTATCCTGAGCCAGATCAATCCAATCAATACATCCCATCCTATCTCTCTAAGATCCATTTTGATATTGTCCACCCACCTACGCTTTGGTCTTCCCAGTGGTCTCTTTATTGTAACCTAAGAAATCAGTGTACCTGAGTTAGGGAATTCATTTCGAGATATTCTGAATCTTCATTGACTTTCTTTATGGAAATTCTACCGTAAATTTCTGGATAAACTGTTCTTTCGTCTTAGGAAAATGTCAACTGGGGAAATAAAAGAAACACAGGTAAAATATTTGCACATGCGCACTCTGCTATTTATATCGTTACACAGGAAAACAGGGCCCCAAGAATGACACAGGCCTCTCCATAGGCTCCCAATAGGATTGAAGACAAAGGAAGACCCAGGAATAAATTGAAATGCCAATTTAACTTTTGAATCCAAGACAAGACTTCCAAGCTCCCGTCCCACTTGGTGGAGGAGGTTGTGAGTTGAGCCTGAACATCTCACAGGACCCCCCTGAATACGGTTCGGGGTTGTTTTTTTTAAACCACTCTCTATTTCATTTAATAGCTAGAGTATATATATATATGCGATATGTTCACAATGTAATTTTCGTGAATGTTGCATCGTGTCTGTGAAGCTCAAAACGATTACTGCATAATTCCACACAATCTTCACTTCCTACATACAGCCAGTTCCAATGTATGTTCTGATCATGACTGATCACTTTTACTTAAGCTGGTTATTTAACGACTGCCGGTCACGGTAGCCGGACGGTCTAAATCATGTACTGTCTTCGCTCGCTTGGAAGCCGGGATCGTGGGTTCGAATCCCACACAAGGAATGGATTTTTGGTGTGTGTATGCGTTTATTCTGTGTATAGGTAGAGGCCTTGCGACGAGCTGATCACCCGTCCAAGGAGTCCTACCGTTTGCAAAATGGTCAATGAAACTGAGAAATCAGCCCTCTCCTCAAAAATGGGAGCAGGAAGAGAATAAGTTAATGACTCTTGCAGTGTTCATGTTACATGGCGTGATTACTGAATATTTGGTAGTTGCTGAAATGAGAACTGACGATGGAAACTGAGGTACTATGAGAATATTCTCGCCAGTGTCACTTCTTCTACGAGGAACTCCACATTACTTGACCTGGAATCGAACCAAGAGTACAGCAATCGATTAATCACATTAGTCTTGGCAGGGCCTAATTGAACATCATGAGGCCAAAATCGTATATAAATTCATAGAAGTATCATTACATTTCGGAAAAACAATTCTTTTAAACTTCTGTCCAAAGTTGAAACTGCCACTGAGGCTCTTAGGAAGGTAACAAGCTCCTAACCGCCAGAAATATAGTAAGAGCAACCTAAGTGCAATGACAGGATATTACGTATTTGCCATCAACATGCTCCAGCAGTAGAGAAGAGTGCAAGAAGTGGGCCTGTGAAGATTTAACGAGTGATTTGAAGACTCTATGTGTGCTGTAGTACAGTGATATTGGGAGTGTGTGTGATTTAGTGAGACTTTTATATGTAGTTCCTGTGTTGTAAATCCGTGAATAGTAGTGCAGATAGACTGAAGAGATTAGCGTGGAGCATTTTGTAGTTTGAGAGTCAGTAACAGTGTTATAATTATTAGTAGTTACGGCCTGTAAGTGGCCAACAAATCCAATTACCAATTCGAACTCCGTCTCTAGTCTTTGCGTGACACATGATATTAAATAGTGTGCTTGCGATGTTCCTAAATGTTTGTAGCATGCAAAGTGTTACATAACACTGTATATTTCATTTATTTATTGGTACGCGCAAGCACAAATATATCTATCTACAGCAATCGACAATCGGTAAATGGTGCCTTAATCGACACCCTCACAGACACTTCGTGACTCTTGAAACTGGCGCGGAGAAAACGTTACATTAACTGTCTTATACAAATAGAGATTTGTGTTCTTTATCGGCACAGTGAATTTTTCAGAATTTCCAGAGCCCGATGACATGGTGGTTAATCGATAATGAGTCGGGAAGAATGTTGAAGTAAGCGGTCGAGACATGTCTCAAGATACTGTCCCGTAATGAGCAGTGGTTTCTGTCATTACCTGTAGTTATGCACATTGGGCACGTAAGGGCTGACGTCCCCTTTCGATTTTAAAACATAACCTCAAACTTGCTACCTTGAATATTAGTCCTTACAAGGCTATGCTTTCGTTTGTTTTTTTAGTACAAAACCGAAATACCTCTAAAATTAAGCTTTAGGTTTTGTCTCTACAATTAAACTTGTGGGGCTGGCAGAGGCACATGGCCGACAACTTAGAGGTTAAGTTTTACATTTACTCGGATCAGCCCCTAACGTGAGCAGCGGCTTGTTTGTTTTGCATATGTGCATTTAATGATCCACTGGGGATAACCGTTTTTACACAAACACGGTTCTGCTACACTGTAAAATATAATTGTCCTAAGTAGGTAGTGATGACTAAGTGAGGAATATTTATTGTTATTATTATTTCCATCTATATATTACTTACAACACACATATTGCACAAATAAATAACACCCTACATTATATATATACAGGAATTAGGTTAACCATCAACACAGCAAATATACTCGCTTTTAATGTTTTACAATTCTACTTTTTATTCCTGCTACATGTTTCGGTCATACAAGACCATCATCAGGCAGTTATATAGAAGAATGCGTTTAGTTATTGAACTATCGATATAGATCTATACCAGTCCGGCGTAGTTTCCTTCTTATCCCCCCACACTCATCTGTGATATGTGCAACGTGGAAGGGAACATTATAATATTTTGTAGTATGAGCTTTATTGGTTTGTAGATACGTGTTTTCTCCTTGTTTTTTTTCTTTGTGTTTCGGAGAAGTGTTATGTCTTGTGTGTGGTGGTTGTGGAAACTGATCAGTTGGTTCTAACACGCATGCGTACAAAATGTCCCTGAGGAGAGTGCAGCGCAGTTCGGGGGAGCAGGCCCGTTGGTTGAAGGGGATCGACGAAGTGAGATGGAATCGTACGAGTGACAGAGAAGACAGGGCAAAGGAATCACAGAGAAGGAAATGCCAAATCAAATTTCTCGGAGAGGGATAGGAATCTGCTACATCTGCATCTCCCAGCGGCACGTTGCCATCTCTAGGCATATTACATGCTTTGTCTGAGGCGCATTTAAAATTACGTCGTTCTTAGATACTGACGTGCGTTGTCTTGAAGTCAGAAGATCCTATTTTCAAGGCGCGATGGGAAACAAAACAGCCACACTCCGAGATTTCAGACAGGGAAAATTTCTTCCGTAAGGTTGCTTATAGCAGGCATGACGTGTTAGGAAAGATACATACGTATGTTACGCAGATAAAATGAACACAACAGAAGCCAGAAGCAGAAGAGATTTAAAAGCATCCACATTGCGTACTTGAAACCGGCGTTCATGAACAGTTGAGTACGTTTCTTCTGTTGTCTAGTGGTCAGAGTTCCTGACTACAGATACAGATACAGAGGTCCCCGGTTCGATTTCCGCTGAGAAGTAGTGGGTCTGGAACGGAGTCCACTCAGCCTCGTGAGGATAATTGAGGAGCTACTTGAATGGAAAAGTAGAGGCTCCGGTCTAGAACACCGAAATTAACGGCAGTGGGGATCCTCTGCGCTGACTACACGACACCCTCTATTCGCAAAAGTTGGCACTAACTTCTCCGACAAGCGGCGGTCGCTCTGTCGGTATAGTTCGCTTGCCGACTAAAACAACGGAATTTATTTTGTTTTTGTTTTGGTCAGCATCTGCATATTCGAATAGTAGCATCATTGATAAATAATGAACTGGAAGTACATCTTCACTGCCTTAAAGAGGCATTACCCCGATATTTGCCAGTAGGGACTGAGAAAATCACGGAAATTTTCAGTCTTACAGCCACTGTGTCGGCCTAGGTACGAATAAAGCACCTCTTGAATAGAAGCCTAGAACAGTGTCACTGCTCTACCACATTGTTAGGTTCAGGTATAAGGATTGTTGTGTGATTGTGGACTTAGTGAGTAATTATATTAAGCAAAGGATGCATACATTAACGCGATTTTCCTGTGCATGAGTGAGTGGCTAGCTTCACGCCTTAGTCGCTTTACCCCAGGTACGCTTTCCACAGGAAGCTATGTGGGCCCCAGAGTCAGTCTGGCCGCTGAACACACGAGAGAAAATCTTACTCCTCCCGGGAATTTAAACCCTCAGTCGTCCAGTCAGTACTTTAGTCGGGGAACCCACTGAGTTATCCCGGTCCCACTCACAAGTTTAATTAACTCCAAAGTACAGAGTGGACCCACTCCTGGAGTCACGAATTTTCACTTAAGTGGTTCAGAGATTAGCCCTCATTGAATGAAATACACAGGGTTTCCTCGTGGTCTGTAGACGCGTTGATAGGCAACGCCCGAGAAATAAGCAGCTACACAACAACCCTTACTAGGCACTCTAAATAACGGCCGTTGCTAGGTAATGGCCACAACAGATTAGTAACACGCAACAACGGAATAAATGAAAAGCGATGTTCTCTACGCGGTTTGTGTAATAGCTACTTGACGCAACAGTAGAAGAACTGTCTGGAGAGGTGTTTTCTGTGCGGTCCTTGCCGAGGTGTTATAAGCAGTCTAGAATTTAGTTTTTCTGACTCAATCGCTGACCAGTAAGGGCCTGAACACCGAATTTGAGGAAACTACGGGACTGGAAGCCATTACTAGGCGACAACCTGTTAAGATACAGCAAATTGAGAAGACTTCGTAAGTTTTGTACTAAACTGCAGTTTGTGAATTAGCGTTAAGGCAATATTTATTTGTAGTTACGTCCTGTCAGTTTTCAATAAATCCAATTAACCAAGCCATATACCGTATAAAGTCACTTTACCGTATAGATACCGTATACCGTATAGATTCATAAAAACATGATAACATTCTTAAGATTATTAAAGGGCTGAAGTAAAACAGATAAAATACTAAATTAAAGTATAAGGAAGGAAGGTTGGAATCTCCTGATTGAACCAACAAGAATAAGAAAGCAGAGAGAAACACAAAAACTTCTCTGAGGAGCGAACGGAACTCGCTTTTCTTAACAAACTATGGCTTATAAAGTGAACAGTAGAAGAGATTTGTGTCGACGAAGTAAAAGATGGAGATAGTAATACATTAGACAGAAAGAGACTAATGTTTGATCTTTTGAATGAAGAATAAGAAGAAAATAATTCCCCTCGTCACTTTCCTGAAGTTTCCAAGTGGACTCTCCCGTTCCCGCTTTGGGACAGAGTTGGTACCACTGACTCCGTTCATGAGACCCATATCGCGTTACTGAACACTGTGAGGTTGCCTTCGATTAGGAAAACAGTTGCTAGATAAACGTTGGTACTAGAACAGAGTTCACGCAACAAATTATTGTGGCGTCTAATATTCTGAGTTATCTTTTCTTAGGAAACCTTAAGGAGATCGTCAGAAGTGACATTGTCGATAAGAATATGTGAATTTAATAATAAATTTAAGGATCCAGGACAGTGAGAGAGAATGGAGACTTGGAGATGGCAGTTTTACAGCAGAGTGGGCCGTATTTCCCTCAACCCCATTATTCACTCCTCCACCACACCCCGCCCCTTCGACTCCGCTCTCACTCTCTGTAATCATACGCCTCCTTCCGCTCTTTCTTTCATCCCCCCCACCGCAGGCCGCATTTCCATTTTGTCAATCTGTCTTTATTCATAATTCCCTCTCCCATCTCTGTCTGTGCAGGGAAACCGGGGTTCATGCCTCATTAGTCAGGCAGCGTTCCACCTCTGAGGGTCGCGGCATACGCATTCAAGAGCCCTGAGTTTCAGTACAGGTTAATACGCAGATACAAGTACTTCAGATCTGACAAGGCAATGTTACGATATAAATTACAGTCTTCATTTAAAGACGTTTTGCAACGACACAATTACCGTATTTACGCATGTATAGGCCGCGTGCGTGTATAGGCCGCAACACAATTTTCAGACAGAAATTATAGAAAAAATAATTTTCTTGGAATATTATTTCAGGAGTATTACACCCTGTATTACTAATTATGAATATAATTTTTTTTAAATGAAGTGTGATTTCGAATATTTCGAATATAAGCCGCACCCCAGTTTTCCTCTTGAATTTTTGGCAAAAAATGTGCGGCCTATACATGCGTAAATATGGTATGTACGATCGAATTACAGAGTTATATAAAGTGATGCATCTTAATGAAAAAATAATTGGCCGTGGCCCATTTAAAATTTGTATCCGTACAGTTAGTACACAATAAGTATGACTTCATCTTCGTTTTATACTGGTGTGAAACATAATCTCTCAAATTGAGGGGAGAACACAGACTGAGTGTGTTAGAGAAAAGGGTTGCTTTGAAGAAGTAGATGGACGGTGAAGAAAATTGCATAATAAGGTTTCTTAATTTTCACTTCTCCCCATGCAGCGCTAGAATCATCAAGTGAAGGTGAATGACATTGCCTGCGCATATGCACGCACGGGAGACATGAAAACCTTATACACAGTTTTGATAGAAAAACCTGAAGGAAAGATACCACTCGGAAGAACAAGAAGCAAATGGATGCATTTGGTTAGAGACAGGAGTCAGTTTCGGCTTTTTGTGAACACAGTAATGTAAGTAGGATTTTAGGTTCTCACCGCGGCTGTTACATCTCATGGGATGTAACGACGTGTAGTCGTTGATGTTTCGGAGGAACATATAGACTTCATCTTCAGAGTAGAGTGAGCCGAGCAAGATACAAGCGTGAAACAGGTGGAAAGTACAGGTTACCATAGCAACGAATTTTTAACTTTCTCAGGTTCTTAATCCTAGTCGGTAGAACTCCTTTGATAGGGGATCAGCCGTCACAAGGCCTCTCCTTACACATAGAACAACACTAATAAACTCACATACACATCCATGCTTCCAGTGGGATTGGAACCCACGATCCCAGTGTCTGAGCGAGCGAAGACAGTTCATGACTTAGACCGCACCGCCACTGTAATCGGCATAATTTCTTTGAATATATGTCATGTACATGTCCGTGCCATAGCTCAAGCGGTTAGTCGCTGACTTCCCACCGCGGCGGACCGGGTTCGATCCCGGGTCTGGTCAAGTGGGATTTGTGGTGGACAAAGTGGCGATGGGGCGGGTTTTCTCCGAGTACTTCGGTTTCTCCTGCCAATCTTCATTCCACCAAGTTCTCCATCATCATAGTCACTAGGGGCAGGCTAAAATAGGCAAATCAATGGCCGCCGTACCCAGTGGACCCAGTTGGACTCCGCCCCCCCCACTAAGCGAATAGTTAACAGTCTTGGTGCTGAGACGTGTGGCTGCTAAGCTTCCGTTAGAGCACGAGCTCTGATACGTTATTCACTAATCAATGGAAGCCATGTAGTCTAAGCTGCTAACAGCGCCTTTAAATGAATTATGACTAAATGAGGGATGGAGCTCACATTATTGCCTCTGCCGGGAATCGAACCCCGACTTTCCACTCTGTAACCAGTGATTTCACTGACTAATAGTGGAGTCCAGTTGTGTCCACATTGACCTATTGTGCCTGCCCCGGATAATTATGATAATAGAGAATTTGGTGGAATGAAGATTGGCACGAGAAACCGAAGTACTCGGAGAAAACCCGCCCCAGCGCCACTTCGTCCGCCACAAATCCCACTTAACCAGACTCAGGCTCGAACCCGGGCCACCGCGGTGGGAAGCCAGCGACTAACCGCTTGAGTTATGGCGCGGTCTTCACTGACTAAAGTATTGAGTCTCATTTTTCTCCTTGCTTTTTTTTTCCCTTCGCACTACAGCCTCAGTGGGCCTAGGCCTACCTCCATTAACTTCTCCGTTCACTGCGGTTTTTCTAGATCTTACACATTCGGTAGGACTTCTTGGGCGGGTGATCAGCTCGTCACAAAGCCTCTACCTGTACACAAACACGGAATAACGCACACACACAAACTAAACATCCATTCCCAGAGTGGGATTCGAACCCACGATCTCGGTTTCCAAGCGAGCTAAGACAGTACATGCCTTAGACCGGCCGGCTACCGTGACCGGCTTTCTCCTTACTTATCAAAGTAAAATGATTAGCAATTAAAATATTACAGACTAAAACTTCACGTGCCCTTTGGCGCTTCTTTATTCTGAACGGTGCGAAGAGCTAACCCGGAAACTGTTCACACGTATATTTATACTATATTATGCTAAATATTTAAGGTTTTGTTAACAGGTGCCCTACGTCACTCAGATTTCTGTGACAACGCGGAGCTCCATTTGGCAACGTAGACCGTTACACTGTCCCTTAGTACCAACATACACGTACTTCTAATATTCATACATCGGCGGAACATTCAAACATACTGTCACGTGATAGTGATTATAGACGAGGTTTAGATTGGTAATCGGATTTATTGGACACCAGAACACACAACTCGTGGCAACATTTTACAAATCACAATCACACAAAAACCAGTGTTCTCAGTGACGGTCTTCACTGCTCTGTTTGGTAACTGCTTCCAATGGCGGACGTTCCCCATCCTATGGATGTTCAAGCTGACCGCGGTCTCAGCTACTGCAACTCTCAACTGACTGACTGCCTGAAGACTCTCTCTCCACTCCTCTCTAGACTCTCGACTCGGACTCTACTTGGACTGAGTAGAAATCTTCCTTATAGCCTCGGCACGGACCGCACAGAAAACACTGCTTCCCACAGCTCTTCTGTTGTTACATACCTGTCTCTTGAGGCCTTCACATGACTGCTACTGAGCCACTGCCTAGCAACAAGCTTGTTTAGGGAGCCGTTCCTTAGCAACGGCTGTCTTTACTGGCTTTCAGCAGTCATGCCACAATACTTATATACGACGTCTCTTCCGAGAATCCATCTACAAAAGCATGACGTACCCTGGTTTGTGGAGCAGGTTGATTTTGCTTGCGACGGAAAATTGTCAAAAACAGAGTTGACTCCCCGTGTGATGTGGGGGATTCTTTTGAGTCCAGAGCCAACGGAAAAATGGTGGAACATGTAACACAATTTCCACATTCGGTGTATTGGCTGGCTGACGATCTACAGGCGCTGAAAGCCTTCCGTAAAAGCTCGCTAATTTTCCAGTTTCATTTCAACATGGAGCACGCTGTTTCCCCAATAAGATGATGCAGACCCAAGTGCAGCGACAGCTACGTTTCCGAATTACCTAATTCAAGAAACCGAGTCCGTTTTTGTGTGTTTGGTTTGTGGGTTATTCAATGACGCCGTTAATATGGAACGTAGAATGTAAGGATATATGGTGAAAAATGAATTGGACAGGATTGGGAAAGAAACAGTTGTAGCCCCAGATTTGTCTGGTGGGCCCCAGGAAAACCAGAGGAGACCTCGTGACATCCGGCGTCCAGGTCCGAATTCCACCTGGGCAACATAACAACACAAACCCAACATCAACCTACTCAGTTGACTCATGGCGACCTAACTATAAAAAGTGTAGTGGACATGATGCAGTTACCGAAGTGTATGTTTAGTGAGAGAGCATGTGTTTCAGACGTTGCTACCGTTTGTGTCAGCAGTTTCGGATACGTTGATCACAACTTCATAATACACTCTCGCTAAACGGCTCACGGTAGGAGCGGTGATGTCAAGTAACTGGGGTTCGATGCCGGCATGGGCAACAAATTTACATCGTCTCTGCAGTGTCCAGACTGGATTTAGGGCCCGCCGAGTCCTCTATCAAATGAGAATCGATGGGTCTCTCTTCTGAGGTTCAGTGGCCGGGGAATAAAATTGATCACCTACCTCACTCTAGTGCCGACTCTATGAATGCATGGAGCTAGACTTCCACGTCCCATAATTCATCATGGTGTTGTGCTTAATCAAGTACAGAGACTTTACCTGTTGCTGTAAGCCTACTGAATTGTAACCGATATCGTTCTGTATGGGTGTGACACTTGGTCTCTGACATTAAGGGAGGAACATAGACTGAGGGTGTTTGAGAACAGGGTGTTGAGGAGAATATTTGGGCCGAAGAAAGGTGAAGTGACAGGAGGTTGGAGAAAACTGCATAATGAGGAGCTTCATAACTTTTATTTTTCTCCAAATACAATTAGAATGATCAAATCAAGGAGAATGAGATGGGCAGGGCATGTAGCACAAAATGGGGGAGAGGAGGAATGCATGTAGGGTATTGGTGGGAAAGCCAGAAGAAAAGAGTCCACTATGAAGACCAAGACGTAGGTGGGTGGATGATACTAAACTGGATGGGATGGTATGAATTGGATTGATCTGGCTTAGGATAGGGAACAGTGGAGGGCTCTTGTGAACACGGTAATGAACCTTCAGGTTTCATAAATGCTGGGAAGTTTTTGAGTAGCTGCAGAATAGGCGGCTTCTGGAGAAGGGCCCGGCTCCATGAGTGAGTGAGGGACTGACACTGAATTGTAATTGGGCTGACATAGGATAGACAAGGAACGCATAATGAGAATATTTCTTGTGAAATGTCCACTTCAGATCCTGGATTATAATACGAGAACGTATCTTATAGAGACGCGAATAGGTGCAGACGAATTGGCTGGAAGACGATTCGGGTCGTGGCCGGTGTCAGGCTTTTCCATTTAGTGGTGCTGAACCTTTGGGTTCTGCTACCACAGACGTGGCTATGTACTAAGATGGATCTTAGATTTGCCAGAAGGAAATGGGATTTATCTAATTGAAATATTCTGTGACGATGTAAAGTGGACGGGACTAGATCAGGAGCATGCGCAATGCTGGGCTGGACCTACGGAATCTTCTATCAGATATTTGTTTTTATTTATTTTTACGAATGACCAGGGCTTTTAAGTCTACTTCACTTCCAATTCATCGTTTTAACGGGCCGAGACTGTACAGCCCCCACTGTTATTTGCGCAGTTAACGGCCGACACGAGGCTTTCTAATTGAATACTCACCATTCAATAAATTCTTCACATAAGAAAGAACGGCATCCCATTCAATCCCAAACAAAGGCAGAACGAAATAAAACAAAGGGGCGGGTTATGCTTTCAGATTGCAGACTAAGGAAGGGGAGGAAAAGAAGAACAAGATAGCACCCAGCGAGTAGACAAGAACAAACAAAGGGAGAGAAATGAATTGTAAGATGCGCTGTGTCTTGCCCCCCCCCCTTCCTTACCCACATAAACATTTTAGGTCTGGGTGATTGATGGCAATTGTGAAGGAGTTGCTGGTACCGTATAAAGACGGGACGTTTGCTGTGGTTGCGGATAAATACTATATGAAAGTTTAATTAAAGTCGCATTATCACTAACTGCATCAGAAGCCCGGAGCTCGTAACAGGGTTCAGTTCTCGTACCGGACTTTATGCTTATGCCTCTACTCTGTTTCTTGTAATTTAGTTGAGAAGGGACACTCCTGTCACACTTCGGAAAAAACCTGACAACGACCGGCGGAAAGGTGAGCGTGTAATACCTGCTCCATGCATGCGGCTTAGACAGAATCGATGAAACTGAAGCATTCGACGGAAAATCTCGTATTTTGTATAAGCTTTCGTACTAAACTGTTCCTGCTATCTTCCGTATTCCTTCCTACGTGTAGGCCAGTGATACCTTTGTATCTTTTAACGCCACCTGTCACAAATAACACGCACAAATAGTCAATCGTGAAAAGTTTTATTTATATTGTAACGTGAATACTCATTGCCAGGCCACAGTTCTGTAAACATGTTCCAGCACGCAACAATAGTGGAGGCTGTTTTCCGTGCCCGCGGTGACGTCAGGCAGTGGGGATTGGTGGTCACGTGACATGTGTTTCCTGTGATGTGTGTCCATTCCTTGGCTATAAGTCACAGTATTCGTTCGTTTCAGGGACGAGTCACATCTCGGTAGGAGATAGCAGGGGGAAGTCCGTAATTCAAGAAGAGTGCAAGAAGTCGGCCT
Source organism: Cryptotermes secundus (assembly GCF_002891405.2). Lineage (NCBI taxonomy): Eukaryota > Metazoa > Arthropoda > Insecta > Blattodea > Kalotermitidae > Cryptotermes > Cryptotermes secundus. The sequence goes on from NW_019736395.1 coordinate 336,670, forward strand.
GTGAAGATTTAACGTGTGATTTGAAGACTTTATGTGCGCTGTAGTATACTGATATTGGGGGTGTGTGGTTTAGGGAGGCTTTTACAGTTCCTGTGTTATAAATCCGTGAGGATTAGTGTAGATAGACTGAAAAGATTGATGTAGAGTGATTGTAAATTGTGTAAATCAGCAATTGTGTTATAACTGTTTGCAGTTACGACCTGTATGTGTCCAGTAAATCCAATTTTCAACCCAAAACCGCGTCTTGATCACTGTGACACGCGACAATATAGTAAACTGTACATCACCTATTCACATCAAAATATTATCGTCATTCACGAAGCGAACACGATACACTGAACCAAGAGACTGCTCTAGAATTTCAAATTTTAATTAAATCTGTTCAGTGGGTCTCGAATTTTTCCATGCATACTGACCGACGGACTGATGAAGCGAACCTAACAGCAAGGTAATAATATGGAGAATAATTCGGCAGGGTCGCTGAACTCAGCGTCACATCAGTCTGCATAGATGCCAGGCGTAATCAGTGAAACAAATACGCGCACTTTCACTGCGGGCGCTGTGCCACTGCTGCAACACGTACTGCAGTGAGCTGCAAGCGAAGGGTTTAATTGAAGAATACCGTCTTCTGGGATGTGGTGCCGTGTAGATTTTGTACGTTTCTCCGAAACGTCGGTTCACACAATATCTACACTGCGCCACATCCCAGAAGACGGCATTCTACATAGTCACCGCTGTGAAAACCTAAAATCTTATGAAGAATGTATCTGTCTCCCTGCTGTGTAACGCAGCAGTAGCACAAACATCATGCTCACAGTCAAGTAAGAGTTCCTAAAACTACCTGTAAGTCCACAAATTGCATTTCCGGTTGAAAGAAAACTATCTGAAGCGCAGTGGCTCGAAGAGCCAATGAACGTGTTGAAGTTACGAACGCTTCGAGCGGGAACCCGAGGGCCGACTGTTCCGAGGACAAAAGAGCAAAATTTAATGCTTCCAGAAGCATTTATTAAGTACAAAACATCAAAGTGACAGTGCCTCTAATGAAGTATCAGCAAATTTAATCTTTCCAATAAATTATCACAGTGATATTGCACATCTTGGAAAAGTTTATTGTGGCAAAGGTCTGCAAATTTTGTTGTATTTTAGCGTCCTGTTGCACTGAAGACTATTAATACATACACATTATGAATCTGCAAATTTTGTTTGTATGTGCTCAAATTTAATGGAGTCAGTAATCTTAACAGAATAATATTCCGGTTTAGATCTGACCAAAACAAAATTCAGCATCAGTAGACTAGAGTGGGCTGGGATGACCAAGGCGTGGGTGGGTGGATAATATTAAAGTGGATCTTAGAGAGATAGGATCGGATGGTATGGAATGGATTGATCTGGCTTAGGATAGGGAACAGTGGAGGGCTCTTGTGAACATGGTAATGAACCTTCGGGTTCCGTAAAATACTGGGAAATTCTTGAGTAGCTGCAGAAGTGGCGGCTCCTCCAGAAGGGCTCACCTCCATGAGTAAGTAAGTAAGTAAGTAAGTAAGTAAGTAAGACAAGAGTGGGAAAATAAAATGTTATTTTGCGAATTAGTCTTAGTAATTTCAGTGCATGTGAAAAAAGAAAATCGACATGATGATGAAATAGAAGTTTGCAGTCGACCTGTACATCCAAACCCTTAACAAAGTCTGTTCGCAGTATGAAAGAATTTCCAAGTCTGCACTGATAATTCAGAAAGTTCTTTTCCTGGTAAAATATATGATTCGAACTTTACTGAAATTAGGCTTCATAAAATTCGCAGAACGCCATTTATGTACACAATCAATATCACTCCCCTTGTCGGTTTTGTCAATTATATTTAAAATATTTATTAATATTGACTCGTCGATTGGTTTCAAATTTTAAATTCTCAATTTAGCTTTAACATTTAACATTTTAAATTTAAATTTAAAACCAAATCACAGAGATACCTGCTCTATGCTTATGTGTGCTGCAGCGACTGCCTCTTGCTTTCAGCACAGCTCGCGTGTTATTTTGTGCAGACTCTCTGTGTGCGTGCCACTGCTTTTCTTCAATACGTTTGCAAACGTAGTTGCGGCCGAAACATGTAGTGTGAAAGAAGGGGGACAAGAACTACAGTAAAGTGTTGCATTTACGACGGAGTTTGTATTATACATATACAATTTAAGAAACCGGAAGATAATCCATATTTACTGTGTTTCTGATGAAGCAATGTACGTGGAAGAATGTCGAAAACTTAACTACAATAAAAACAGTCAGTTTGAACTTGTGAACACACTACAGGAGAGTACTAGGAAGACCAATGGGTCGATACTATTGTGGCGTATTTGTTCAAAGCAAGAACTGTGGAGGCAGAGAAACAGGCGTTGCCAGGTAATGCCCGCAGGCAACAATTGAGGAATTGTCACGATACGATATGTGATGCTTACAGCAGTTGCTCTGGAGCTACTGGGTGAGTAAATTCCACGGAGATAAATTTAAGCAACAATAGAGCAGCTGTGTTTTTTGTGCGGTCCGCGTCAAGGGGTTATCAAAAGGGAAAAGAAGATCGTTTGAGTCAGTTGAGTTTCGAGACGCCAGCCTACCAGAATATAAGCTTGAAAGCACGGGAGCTGAACTGAGGAGTTGAGGTGTTAGAATTACCGAGTGCAGTTCAGCGGGGTTGAAAGTCTGGCTGTGCAAAGAAGACTTTATGTGTGCTGCTGTATAGTAATATTTGGAGTGTGTAAATCAACGAGACTGTTATAATTCTTGGGTCAAAATCCTTTTTCAGGAAACGAATAGTTGGGACTGTGATATACTGAGGACATTAGTGTGTTCGCAGCAGTGAACTCTAAAGTGTGAAGGTCAGAGGTAACGCTGTATTACTTGTAGCTACGAGTTGAATTCATAAGGTGTCAATAAATCCAATCATCCAATGTTCACCCAGTCTATTAATCACCCCTAGACGTGACAATATTAAAACTGAAGAAAGCAGTCTTCTGGGATTTGGCACCGTGTATATGTGGTGTTAACCGACGTTTCGGAGGAACGTATCGCCTCCATCTTCAGGGTAGAAGAAAAAATATAAGAAATCTGCAAGCGAAGANCTGATCTGAGAGAGATAGGATGGCGTGGAGTGGACTGGTCTTATCTGGTTCATGAGGAGGACTAATGGATGGTTTTTGTGAACACGGTAATGAACCTTCGGGTTCCATGAAATATTGGGATGTCCTCGAGTACCTGCACAACTTGCAGTTGCTCAAGATGCTCTCTGCTCCGTTTAGTTAGCATTAGTTAGTTTCTGTTAAACTGTACATGCAGCAAATCTTGAATTGCCTTTTAGTACCATCGTTTCCTGGCTGCATGCCACGCTCAGAAAATTGCCAAAATGGAATGGCAATTTATTTCAACCAGCATCGCTATGTTGTCTGGAGCTTGCTACCAGGGAGTTTATATCGTTTTGGAATTAAATCGATTTAAGTGCTGCAGACAAAGACTCTGACACGTAGCAGGAAGCATAAGGTTGTCATTGTCTTCAGCGAATCTGCATCAGCACAGGGGTAATCTGTTGTCATCTAAGTTCAGAGAAACATTTATGCAGTTCTTTCTGAGGAATGAACTGGTTTTGTGGCTAGTCCGTGGAAGTACCTTGGGTTCACTCCAGACAGGAAACCCTTCTTCTAAATCATGTGATTCAGTATATCACTTTAGGGCTTCACAGAGAAATTAGTGCGACTGCGTTGAATTGCAAAATGTTCAGTCCTCTTTCCCTGCACGTTCAGAATCGAGTCTGGGGTATAACCTTAGCCATAGAGCAAAGTAAATTACGCAACACTTTTGTTATTGTATTATTATGTTACAAAATAGGAGACAGGCTGGTCCAGCAGTCGTACTGTATTTAAATCTTGTCTGGATATAGGCTATGTTTACCCTTTCATGGTTTTCCTCGGTGTATCTAAGCAAATTCCAGGATATACCTCAATTAGGCCACAACAGCTTCCTTTCAGATCCTTCCAAATTAATTTATTATCCTACCACTCAATGTTTGAAACTCTGAAATTGTCTTAAATATCAAACCAAACATCAACTGTATTGTGTAATGGAACAGTTAGCCGAAAAACTATAAAATAATATTAACTCAAAGATGAGTAAATTTTAACGCAGGGACTCTAAGAGTCTTACTGGATTACACACTCCAAATATCACGCATAAAGCCTTTTCTTCCCAGCAGGACTTTCAACTCTCAATTCTGACGCCCTAGTTTCTCAGATCAGTTCCTCTGCTCCCAAACTCATGTCCTGGCAGGCTGGCGTCTCGAAACACAACTGCCTTAAAAGTCAAAGTCACATTGCGACTGTTAGTTAGTAAGTCTTGGCATCGAGCCCCGTCTGGGGCTCATGACCAGATATTTATTATTGTTTGATAGTTACAGTCTTGTTTTTGCGGGTCACCCTCTCTGACGAGAGGACGGGTCTCTCTTTTGTATATACTGCTGGCCCTTGACAACGAAGTCTTTCTCGGGTCCGAGTCCCTTTGGACTCGCGACTATATTTTACTGTCTCAAATCTGACACTTCCCTTTACTGCCCAAAACGATCTCCTTTGTCCTTTTTATAGCCCCTTGACACGGACTGCAGAGAAAATACAGCTGCTCTATTGTTACGTGAAGTCATCTCTGCGGAAACGTGCTCATCCAGACGTTCCATGGTAACGGCTGTAAGCGTCATATTCCTCTACTGTTCCGTGCGGGCCTCTCTGGGTCCACAGTTCTTACTCTGAGTAACTACGTCACAATATTATGAATACTTAAAGGCCCTTACAAACACCCGAGACCACTTACGAAGGAATAAACGTCGTTGTTAGAAAACAGCTGAGGATTTTTTAACTAGAAACATGTGAAAACTTCTAGATATATTGCCCCTACATGGAGATGAGAAGGGGGTTTGAATAAGTGGCGGTTTTGTATGGGAAGGTGACGGCATGCACTGACTAAGGCAATATAGTCATATATATCAATCGCGCCTATTGGAACAAAGGAAAAAATTGGAAAACCGTAACACACTGAACTGCTTACGGTGAAAAATATTGGAGATAAATGAGTAGGTGGAAACATGTACACCACACTAGCACTCAGCCTAAACGCGTCTCTCGAACAGAAACACAAACTGCGGATCTCCAATGTAACGATTCTTACAGATAGTAGAGATACGAATAGTTTATTAATTATTTAACAACGATATAATTTTACGGAAGTTATTCATCGTCAAATAATGTGAGGTGAAGAACAGGAAACAAGACATTCATGGCCTAATTTCAAACAGTTTTCATTACAGTACATGATCGAATGTTGATGCTTTGTATATTCCGAATTGAATAAAGCTGTTAATCATTTTATGGCCAACATTGAATAAAGCAGATATGTTATGTAGTGACAAGCCATAGAGAGAGACCCAATAAAATTACTGCTTTACTCTAGTACATGGTTTACACAGAATAAAATTAGAGAGAATTAAACTTGATAACCATCACGTCACGAAATGAACCTTACCCCCTTCAATAATTATTACTCAAATGAATTCATTCGATTGCTTTATTTATACGCGATCAATGGGGATTTGGGGGTGGGAGCTTAAATGGATCGGGTGGCTGGTTAAATGAACATAGCAGGAAGCTGACTGAGTCGCAACTGAAGGGGTGAGATGTGAAAGGGGGATGAGATCTGAACCATTTTATTCCTTCTGAGCTCAGTTACAACCCCACTCCTCAACAATCCCCGTCATCCCTCTTGATGTCACTTCTTTACACTCCCCTGATCCTTCCTACTTAGCACTGGATTGTAATCAGACTAATGAAAATCACCACCACAGGAGTTTCGCAGTGTGCACAACGTTGGTCGCTGTTGTTTATCATTAGTACAGCGTGTGGACAAAATAATGGAAACATTAAGAAATTGAGGAACGGAACTTTTTTGTGTTGGCTACATTGAAAGAACTGCAGTTGGCATCACGGAATGTTCTTCTGTTCTTTTACAATCTGTAGTGCTCGTGTCAGTGTTTTAGTGATTGTGTTGGGTGACAGTCCACGTGAATGAACCGGCAAATGGGGGACCTATCCAATTTCGAATTGGGACAGATTGTTGGTGCAAGTTTAGCTGGAGCATCTGTGATAAAAACAGCCACATTATTGGGTTAATCGAGAGCGACTGGAACTAGATCAAGGTAATAAGCTATAGGAGACAACGGAGGGACTATCTCAAACATCACAGTGAATCCAGTTTCAATAATGTCCCCCATATGAGCAAGTGAGCTCGCTTTGAAAGTTTTAACTCAAACAAACAAGAAACCAAGCCGAACAAAGCAGTACAACATGTATCACATTAGCCTCACCATGCCTCACCTTATATACCACAGACTGAACACAAAGTAATTGTGACATATGCCTCCTCCATGCTGATTGGTGCAAGTATGTATCCGTATCAACAGCTTAGTTCTCGCACTAGGCCCAGGCTGTCAGCAGCCTGAAACAGGCTCTCCGCAAACAACTGCCTTTCCACACCAAGGGCAGCAGTGATAATTAGCATAGCACGAAACAAATGATTACCCACAGCCGAAGTCTGCGGCCTAGCTGGAAATTTTTTTACATTTCTCCTTGCTGAAATCGGAAACTGGTGAATGATTTAGGCCCAACTTTTGCACATCACAGATTCCAAAGTCTGACCCTGGTCCGAGAGATTTTCGGAAATTGTCCACTTATTTCAAAAGAAGTCCCTTACCCTCATCTGCACCCAACACAGATTAACATATTAAGTAATTTGTAAAATTGAAATGTAAAGAAAAGCTATCCCTGTAACAGGGCGTGGAGGCCTGTAGGGTTGTGAGACGTAGGGGCTCCCACATTTTCTAGAAAATCAGCTCACAAATGGAGGTGAGGTTATCAGCCTATAGATAATGGGGTTATCTCACTCAACTATAGCGCCATCTCTTCTCAGCCTCCCTTGCAAAGCTCAATTGAACTGCCAAACGTCAACTGAACTGGTTGCCCAGGTTCTCTTTTGTTATGACTCCTCGGAGCGGACCATGTCGGAAACACCGTTCTTCAATTGTTGCTTGCATATTCGTTTCAGCGGGACCGTGTTTACCGAGACGTTGCTCAGAAACGGCCGTTTGTTTATTCGCCTATTGCATAGCAACGGCTGCACTCTTTTCTTTCGAGGTCTTTGCCTAGCAACGGGTTTATACGCCACAATATTGTAATTTTAATGGGAATAACTTACTCAGAACCAACTGCTTCCACGTTCAATTCCTTTACCTACCAGTGTTACGTCAGCGCTACCAAGATCACCCATCCTCGTAATCTCAGACTCACCCTTTTAGGTCAGTATATACAAATCTGAGACCCAAGACTTCATGCTGCCCTGAGTTACGTCTGGAAAATCGGTCACTGAACTCAGACGCCCTGGTGGTACATACCTATATACATCCCTAAGAAGAAATCTTGTGAGGAGATTGCGCCGAGGGTGGGGGAAGAAGCAGTTTGGACGCCGCATCAAAAGGAGGGCAAGCAGAGAGTGGAGCATAGAGACGGCGAGCGGCCCGAATCTGACGTCACAGCTCTTCTGCTTGTAATAACTCCCTGCTGCAAGCAAGGTTCATGAAAAGTTAACAGTTTCTCGGCTAGTCAAATTCGCTCGTTTTTTAAACACAAAAATTCATTACCATGTTCACAAGAGCCATCCACTAGCACGTATCCTGAACCAAATGAATCCAGTCCATTTCGAACATCGTATGTACCCAACGTCCATTTGCAGCTCACTTCCCTACCTTGAGGAAGCCGTGAATCGTACTGAGTTGTAGAAGATTAAAGTACAATTGAATTTTTATCTGTTTACAGACTAAGTCAACGGCTACAGTAAACAATTACAGATTTGTAAGGTTTGAGGCTTTCACGGCGGTGGCTACGAAGAATGCCGTCTTCTAGGATATGGCGCCGTGTAGATATTGTGTAAACCGACGTTTCGGAGGACCGTATCGCCTCCATCTTCAGGGTAAAAAATCCGCGCGCGATGAAGCAGCGTGAGCAGGTGGCTGCAGAGTACAGCCACAGTATGTAATAGCTCTTTATTATCAAGAGCCGTAGCATTGTATCAGCTTGTTACTTGAAAAAAGGAAGTTCAAAATGAATCGTCATTTTCCATTCCTACCTAACAACAGAAAATTTCGTGGTACATAGGGCTGCCTTCTACGTCAAGTCTTGCTCTACCGAAGTACTCGTTCCATCTGGACTGAGCGACACACAAATGCCTGTGGGAGAATAAGGATTTGGGGCTCAGTATCACGATTGCGACTTCATCAGATTCCTCTGTTTCTATTTCTTGTTATTGCTAGTGGGGTGGGACTAAGTCCCTTGTACTGCGGCCACTTCTGGCCTATTATACCAGTCCCAGATGATAGGTGAGGGTGATTGTGGAGCAATTGGTGGAATGAAGATTGGCAAGGGAAACCGAAGTACTCGGATAAAACCTGCCCTACCACAAATCCGACTTGACCAGACCCGGGATGGAACCCAGGCTGCCGCGGTGGGGAGCCAGCGACTAACAGCTTGAGCTATGGCGCCGCCTCTGTTCATGTTACATGTTACCTTCAATAGCCGTACCTACACAGTGCCGAGCCTTCTGCTATCATTTTCTGAAATCTGCGTACACGTAAGCCATAATTGGTGTTCCCGCAGACTCCGTGCTACTGACGCGGATGGCACGTTACATTATACTTCTACAGTATGTGTATTATGTATTTAGTATAATACATAATTAATAATATATACGCCATTTTTATTAGATTCTTATCGTCCCTTGATTATTATTAATGACGTTTTGTCTATTTTTCTCACGTATCTCCTGCGATCGATTGGCAAAAACTCCCAAGATGTCGCTTCTGCGCGTCTTCTGCCCTAATTTGGAATATCTTTCAAGCGGTCGGATGCTTTGAGCTGAGAGAGGCACCAATCTTTCATTGAGTTAACCAGTTAGCTCTCTAGCTTCCGAAAGAGGCGCCAGTTAATGGTGACTCTTTGAATCCTGTGCGATGAGGGGAGAAGAATTGATGTTCGAATCTCGGAGGAATGGTACTTGTCGTCGAGTAACTAGAATTGGGTCGTTGGATGGGTTACAACTTGAAACATTTGAAACAGTGTGGGAGTCACATACATTCTACGGAAGTTGATTTAGCTGAGTACAGTCCATGTTTTTAAACCTGGCCGTTCTTAACTGAATGCGCAGTTGATTTGGTGGAGTCCAATAAATGACATAAGCATTGTAGCGAATGTATGGGTTATAATAATGCGTCACATTTCCTGCCTAAAATATTTTAGCTGAAACCACAGACACGTTACTTCTAGCCGTACTTGTCATGCGCAAGTCAGACTCCAAGTAATTGTGTATAAATCTTTTATCAGTTAACACTCGATCAGCTGTTTTCGAAGTTTATTTAACGTTTAGGAAAATTTCAATGAGAGTGTGAACTCACCTATTCACATATCTTTAGTTAGTTAGTTAGTTAGTTATTGGAGAGGGTGGGTTTCCCCATGCACTGAGACCTGTATTGGTCCATTGTGCTTCCCTCTATGATTTCTACCAGTCTCTATATCCTACCGGTACTGGTGCTTACCATCAATCCCGCCCAGCCAGCGAGACCGGCTCTACTAGCTGAGAGGTATCTATAATGCTTCCCCCTCTACCGGAGGTATTAGAGACTGCTGTTGGGCGGGAAACGTCCGTTAATTTGGCTCAGTGACCTCCTCTGGAGATATGAGGTTCTTTTACGTGCCGTAAAGCTACGACACGGGATCCACGACTTGAAGTCCCTCCCGGAGTACTTGTTCCCTGAATTTTTCCGCCCTTAAAAATTCGACGACCTCCGCCGGGTTTGAACCCGCGTACTACGAGTAATGAGGTGGGAACGTTAGCTCTAGACTACGGAGGCCGCTTTCACATATCTTTATTCTCAGATACAAGCGAAACACAGAGCCAGTTTGATCTTGTGGTAACGCTCTAGGTGCCTACCCTCCGAAACACTGGAGTTCTTGCAGTCTCCCTAACTCCCACCAGCCTAATACCTGGAGATTACCTTAAATTAGGCCAATACACCCCCGTTCCACGATTTATAGTTTATTATCCGTATGTTGTTGTCAGTGTCGTCAAAAAAACTGGAAAGAAGTGGAACCAGAATAATAAGAGTGTATGTTGTAGGGATCGAAACATATAGGCGTGGAATAAAAACCGAAAAAGCAGTATGATATTGTGGCATGTATAGCCGGTGCTAAGTAACTACCACGAGTTAAGCATACGTGTATAAACAGTCGTTGCTTGGAAATGGCCCGTAAACAGCAACAGAGGAATGTTTATGCGCGGTCCTCTCCGATGGTTGCGCGCTCAACAATTGTACAGCAACAGAGGAACTGTGTTTTTCTTTGCGATCCGTGTCCAGTAGGATAAGTCTAGGGTGGCTTAATCAGTTAGCGGAGAGTTACTGCAGCTGAGGTACTGGGACAGTTCGGGAACACAGATGAAGGGGATCGCCCGACATTGGAAGCCATTACCAGACAATAACTGGTGAAGACACGGGAGGCTGAGAAGACGTAAGTGTGTGAATTAGTGAAACAGTTATAATTACGTGTAGCCTCGACGTCTCACACACCTATGTGCCTCCACTGCCTGTTATAGGGTTACTTTTACTCTGCTTCCTTTTCATAATGTAGCTGCAGCCGCTATCTCGCTACTTCTTGCACGCATAATCCAGGGATCAGGTCAGAAACCACCGCACTGCTGCTTTCCCCTCCTCTGTCTCGTCAGAGTCCTGCTTGTACCTTCCAATCCCGATATTCCTGCCCTCTGGTCATCAGCTGAAAGATTTGCTTGCTTACGGAATACATAGTTGAGCAGATGTCGGTCGGTAGACCATGTTGGCTGTTACTCACTCATGGAGCCAAACCCTTCTTGAGAAGTCGCCAGTTGTGCAGCTACTCAAGAACTTTCGAATATTTTATGGAACCTGAAAGTTCATTACCGTATTCACAAAAGCCTTTCACCGGTCCCTATCCTGAGCCAGATCAGACAGTCCATACCATCCCACACTATATACCTCTAAGATCCATTTTAATATTATCCACCCACCTACGTCTTTGTCTTCCTAGTATTAGCTTTCCTTCTTGCGTTCCCACCAATATCCTATATGCATTCTTCTTCTCCCCCATTCGTACTACATGCCCTGCCCATCTCATTCTCCATGACTTGATCACTCTAATTACACGTATACTTGGTGAGAAGTACAAGTTATGAAGCTCCTCATTATGTAGTTTTCCTTGCTGGCTGTATAGTCCGAATTGACCGAACTGCGCAGACGCAAAGCAAGGGTTTAGCGGAAAGGGAGGGGAACGGGGTAAAGGAGAAGGGCCGTAACGACGGGGCGGCTCGAGCTTCGTGATCAGTAGACACAAAAAGAGAACGCCGATTTGTGAGACGTCCTTACGAAAACTGCAGGAGCATATTGGCGTGTGTACATACGGGTCGCGTTGTTAGGCCAGGCCTCTGGTTTGAATGTGAGGAGAAACACCGCGACAGTGGCTACAGTTGCATTGCGGGAGAGAGGAAGGGTGACGCACTGTGACTCTGACTCTGTTATAACCAGGGCCCGGATTTTGATGACATGTCATCTTTTTTTCCTTGTACCCTAAGCAATGCTCTTAAATATATAAATCTCGGATATGAGCTGCTGGTTACAGAAATGTAAATTTTATAGGTAATTTTTTGTCATTTTTTACATTTTTAGGTGTAAGGTCATTTTTTTCATTTTGGGGGTAATTTTTTGGTAAATTTTTGGACTTTTAAGGGTATTTCTTGTCATTTTTGGTCATTTTAGGAAATTTTTCTTCATATGTTTTCTCAAATATAAATAACATGGAAGCGAAGTGTCCTTTCTATTCTCCTTTAGGTTATTTTTCTGGATTTTTCGTTCATTTTACAGGTCATTTTTTAAATATTTTCAGGTCATCAAAATCCGGGACCTGGTTATAACACATACACTCTTTACTATCCTCATTTGATTTAGTGCACTCGAACAAAACCACTGAGCATTCAGTTGAGAAGGCACCAGGGCTATGAGCACGGACAGTACCTCTCTAAAAAGTACTATCTTCTCGAATACAACACCGTGTAATCCGGTGAAAGCCAGCCGACGTTTCGGAGGAATATCTCGCAGCATCTTCAGGGTAGAATAAGCTGGTATCTTGCTCGATTTATTAGACTCTGAAGATGGAGGTGATGTATTCCTCCGAAACGTCTGTTGACTTTCAACGGACTACACGGCATTGTGTCCCAGAAGATAACTATTCTTCCTAACCACCGTTGTGAGGACTTCAGATCCTGCACAATACCTCCTTAGACCTCTGAAAATATCTTTTATATGTTTTGTCGTATTCTGTCGCTGCAACGTCGATGGAAAATTATGCTTAGATAGTTTACACAAGTTTCAAGGTCTCTTATACTCAATTTAAATATTTTTAAGAAACCTATTTTGTTAAATACTGAAAGCAGAGGGGGCCTCAGGCGGAAGTGGAATTTATTATGCATCTTAGTACATTACGGAGCCGGGATAGCTCAGTCAGTTTGGCGACTAACTACGGGCTGGACGACCGAGAGGTCGGAGTTCGAGTCCCGTTAGAGTCAACAATTACCTCAACTCCACGTTGTGTAGACGGGCTCTGGGGCCCACCCAGACTCCTATCCAATAGTTTCCGGCTGCTCTTTCACCGGGTTAGAGCGGGTGGGGCGTGAAGCTGATCACTCACTTCCAGCTAGCGCCCAGGTCAAGAAAATGTGGAACTATACATCCACTCCCACATACGCCTTAATACAGTAATGCTTAATTAATTAAACAGAGGGACAACTTTACGTTTACCTTCTCATTATTTAACATTGAGAAAATGTTTACACTCGTCCTCAAGTCGGGATACACGGTGCCGAGATTTGAACCGACAGCATCCTAAATATAATTTTTTAGCGTTACCGCTACACCGTCCTGTTCAGTTCAATAAATCACAAAAATTACTCGTTATGTACTATCCTAAACTGCTGTCGAAAGGACAAATGGGGAGCCAGCGAGAAGACTGTTGTGCCTTGGGTACCGACAGCGTTTCTGGCTGTACGCTGCAGACCTATACGCAGATGCAAGATCTCATATGCTGTCTGATTGAGATAGAAAGCGAATATTTAGAAAGGGCTACATTCAATTCTATCTGTGTGCAAAGGTTCGGCCACACAGAGCGCTACTCTATGTTCGCTACGTACGCTACGTACGCTGTGTACACTCTGCGACGCAGGTAACAGGGAACATAACGTACGTAGCGTACGAAAGTCTGTGTGGCCAGTCACATTGGCAATAAAGGGAGATATTTTTCTGTTCGTATAGCGAACATAGCGTAAGTAGCGTGCGTCGCGTACGTAGCTCTCTGTGTGGCCGAACCTTAACTCTCTCTTATAGGTTGTTTTCTCTTAGTTCCTTGAAATACGATGAAACTGAGTCCACTTGGTATGTCGGCCACTAAATGTCCCATCGTACCAGCCCCGGGTGAGAGGTGCTGAGTGTGGGGCAGTCGGTGTAATGAGAATTATCAGGAGAAACCGAAGTACTCAGAGGAAACCTGCCCCACTGTCACTTTGTCCACCATAAATCCTGCATAACCTGACCTGGGCTCGAACCAAGTCCTCTATAGTGGGAAGCCGGCGACTAAACGCCTGAGGTACGGTACGGCCTACACTATAGGTTATTAAAAGGTGATTAGTTCTAATGAATGATTTTTAATTTCATGATTATTATATTTTGTAAGAAACGTTTAATTCTTTGCGGTAAGAAAGTGAGAATTCCCAAAAGAAACATTCACCCGCTTTAACACTGAAACATCCTTTAGAAGTCAGCGATGAATTAACGAACTGTTCATTAGTTAATTAAACATTTTAATTGGCTGTGGAATCAGTTTGTCTCTTTCTGCTTGGCTAGTTTGGAGCGGTGGTAGATTAATGTGCTGAACACGGCGGCACTGAACGGCCTGGCAGTGGCGCTGTAGGTCGTCTCTCTCTCCCGGTCGAGCTATCGGAAAATCGATTGCATATGGCTCTTTGTAGCTGGGTGCATCGGTTCCATGTGTAGACTGTATGTAGTTAGAGATAATGATGTTTGTGTAGCTACACGTATCTCTCTGTTCAAGCGGACATATTCAGAACCGGGTGTGGATGAACTCGCCGTGATCCCATTGTCTTACTACTGCCAGCCGAGGTGACACACGTCATGACGACTCGTTGGGGGGGGGGGGGGGGGGGGGGANACGTATTCTTACCGTGCGTGTAACTGTAGGGTGCTCCATCCGTATCACCACAAGTACACCGGCTGTTCTGAGTGAGGTCTTTCGTGGTTATCGTCAGTTCCTCTGTGCAAATGCCAGAACAGTACTTCTATTAGGCTACGACCACTTCTATAAATATACTGCTTTACAATTCTTTATTCACCATTCATCCTACCATTCAATATTGCCCGAGACATTGACGGCGCCATAGAACAACAACAAAAAAACTCTCAGGCCTGTAGTCCGCAAGCGAACTATACCGACAGAGCCACCGCTGCTTGTCGGCAAAGTTAGTGCCAACTTTAGCTGATAGAGGGTGTCGCATGGTCAGCGCAACAGGTCCCCACGGCTGTTAATTTCGGTTTTCTAGACCGGAGCCGCTACTTTTCCATTCAAGTAGCTCCTCAATTATCCTCACGAGGCTGAGTGAACTCCGTTCCAGACCCACTACTTCTCAGAAAATCTGGTAGTGCCGGGAATCGAACACATGCCCTCTGTTTCTGTAGCTACGAACTCTGACCATTGGACCACAGAGGCGGTCCCGACCACCTCTATCCTCTCCTACAATAACGACGTTACCCACTGAATAGGAAGTTTAGAAGGTCCCAAGGCCGGGTGTGGTCCTGGAAGCGAAGAAACATTTCTCTGACCCTCACCGTACACTCCACATTACCGACTGAGCTGCTCCGGCTATGCTTCGTTAGAGACGCGCCATAATATGTGTCCTTATTAAGGTAAATCAATCTCTGTAACAGGCCGTGCAGGCTTATATGGTTTTGAGGGGTCGAGACTCTCATATTTTCTACACAGTCGTCTGACAGATGACGGTGAAGTTGTCAGTCTTACGCACCGACCGCTGTTTGCCCGCAGGAAGATTCCTGGTAGTTATTTCTGTTTGAGGCTGAGTTGACCCTAGGGCCATAATGCGGCTGGAAGGATTTTAGGTCAATTGAAGAAACAAATGACCTCATCGGGAATCAAACCCTCGACTTTCGTGCTTATAGCATAGTGCCTCAACCAACTACGCTACCGCATGCCACAGTTTCTTTATTACCGCACAAAAATTAATTTGTACAATTACTAGAACAACACCCGCTGTGAATTCAACGTCAGGGCTCATTATCTGGCACACATGTTCTCTTACCATTAAATAACCCTTCTTTCTCCTGTATATCTTTCCAGCCCCACAAGTAACACGCACAGTCAAGTGTTAACAGTTTCCTTAAAAATACATTTCACATATCCACAGCAAAATACGAGCAGTGTTCAATAAGTAAGGTTTCCTGCCATGTAGCTACTTTTGCTAAACCTTTTCATTAGGCGGCAGTACGTGGTAGGATTAGGAATAACATGCAACAAAGATAAACTTTGATTCTTCAGTGGAATAAACGAGTTGTATTTAAAGTTGTAATGACTTCCCAATCTGCACGACCTTCAGAACCTAACTTATTGAACAACTTTAGTATTGCCACCAGTCACAGAATAGACACGACACACCTAAACACAATATCGCTAGTATATGGTTTTCGCACATGCAACGTTTCAAAGCTCGACAGTTTATTTTTATAATATTTTTTTATTGCTAGTGGGGTGGGACTAAGTCCCTTGTACTGCGGCCACTTCTGGCCTATTTTACCAGCCCCAGATGATAGGTGAGGGTGATCGTGGAGCAATTGGTGGCATGAAGATTGGCAGGGGAAACCGAAGTACTCGAAGAAAACCTGCCCCAGTGCCACTATGTCCACCACAAATCCCACTTGACCAGACGCGGGATCGAACCCGGGCCGCCGCGGTAGGAAGCCAGCGACTAACCGCTTGAACTATGGCGAGGCCTTCGTTGCTATAACAACTCGAAGGTGTGTAATTTCAGAGTATTCATCTGTCAGAGTCGAAGCTAAAATCACACTGCTATTGACGGTCAGTTAGTCTGGCTTGGTGCCGAACCCTATCTGGGGCCCATGACCAGATATTAGTTTCTGTTTGACAGTTACTGTCCTGTCCATGTGGGGGCTTCCTCTTTTACGGAAGGACGAGTCCGTCGCTTACCAGAGTCACAGTCAGCAGTAATAAGTGACTTGTCAGTATGTACAATATATTTACATTTTACATGGTATTAAAAGTATATACATACAATATATACAGGTTCAGTACCGCAGATTTCCTTCAATAGCTCCCGCTACTACGGCAGTCTGGTCACTTGAGCGGTCGTACGGCTGACCGCCGCTAAGTTTAAGCCTCTTATATCCACTGTGACGGGGTTCTCTTTGTCCAGTGCTGCGAAAATTTGCATTTTCATGATTTTCTATGACTTCCGGTTGTTGCCTACATAATTTTGTTACATAATAATATACTCACGGAAGTTTGAAAGCCATGTGCAAATCGTGAACAAGTGTGCTCCTCGGAAAAATTCCAGTGGTTCAGAGAAATTTGTTTTGCAGACTCTGCAATTTCAGTCTGCTGCAAACTCACAGGCGGGGCAAGCATAAGCCATTATACTTCTAACAAGTGTTTTGTGGAGGGTCAATTTAATGTTAGTGTTTAGTCGCTTACTTCTGAATAGGGAAAATACTTCAATAAATGTTCTGAAGGTGTTGTTACGGCAGCCGAGCGGGCTAAGTTATGTGCACTGTCTTCGCTCTCTCGGAAGCCGGGATCATGAGTTCGAATCCCACATAAATATGGATGTTTGGTATGTGTATGTGTTCATTCTGATTTTGTGTTGACCTGTGTTTAGGTAGAGGCCTTGCGACGAACTGATCACTCATGCAAAGAGTCATACCGACTGTAAAATGATCATGAAACTGAAAATCAGAGGCCAAGGCCCAAGAGGGCTGTAGAGCCAGTGGGGGGGGGGGGAATATATATATATATATTCTGAAGACCTCGGCTTAGATCATTTCCACATTCAATCTTCATCTAATTCGTATGTAAGATTTGAGGCTTTCACGGCGGTGACTATGAAGAAAGCAGTCTTCTGGGATTTGGCACCGTGTATATGTGGTGTTAACCGACGTTTCGGAGGAACGTATCGCCCCCATCTTCAGGGTAGAAGAAAAAGTATAAGAAATATGCAAGTGACAACACCGTGAGAAACGGTAAAGTCTGCTTTCTTCTTCATCTAATTCTCCTGTCGAAGATTACTCCGAAATATTTTACGCTATTTACAAATGCAATGTTTCCTTCATTTTGTGTGAGATGGGGCTCAAAGCGGTCGACAGTTGCGGGAGAATTGGATTCCCTGAGCCTTATATTCAATAATTTTAATAATCTAACAATACATTACAAGGAGAGAGGAGCGGATTGCTAGCTACACTCTTCATCCAATCACGGCTTCATTTCAAACAAACTGTCTAGCACGAGAGCTATATGTATAAGAGCTGCGAAAACCCATCTTAAAGATATTAAACCTGAAGATGGCAATTGCAAGGTCTGCCGAAATTTTGGAACACTTAGAATTCAACGCAGCCTAGTCCTAAGATGATGATATTCGAGATGTGACGTTCTCAGGACTGTGATGTGATACCGTGTAGTCTGGTAGGCAGTTACCATCATTTCGGGAAAACAATCCGTCTCCATATTGAGTGTGACTGCAGCCTGCAGTATATGTAAACTTCTACCAAGCTGTATGGGGGCACGCAGTAGCGTAGTTGTTTGAGGCACTAAGCTACAAACCAGAAGCTCGCGGGTTCGAGTCTTGATGAGGATTTTTTTTTCAATTGACCTAATCCTTCCAGCCGCACTATGGCCCTAGGGTCGACTCAGCCTCTATCAAAAACGAGTACCAGGAATCTTCCTAAGGGTAAAGGGCTGCCGGCTCTTAAGGCTGACAACCTCACCGCCATCTGTGAGCCAATTTTATAGAGAAAATGTGGGAGCCTCGACGTTTCACAACCCTATGGGCCTCCACGGCATGTTACAGGGACAGCTTTACCTTTTATTTTTACCAAACTGCACAGCGTCACAGAAGACAATAACCTCCATGACAGTTATCTGTCATAGGCATAGTTTGTGAAACCCAGGAACCCCCTAACTGGAGAATCGCCTTTTGTCGAGAGTCCGTGACTGCCTGGTGAACATATTCGCAGTAGCTCACGCGCACAAACTGACGACGCGCCAGGTCTTGGAGGCACGGGTCCCACTTGACATGTCTCTCTCAGTGAGGAAGAGAAAGAGACTGAACATGGCGAAGAGCATGTCGGTGAGATGTGAGCGGGAGGAAGGGGCAGAAGGGTGCAGAAAACTGAGTAATGAGGAGCTTCATGACTTGTATTCTTCATCTAATGTGAATATTATTGCGGCCAAACTAAAGAGGGTAAAGTTATCGGGTCACATAGCACGTATTGTTCAGATAAGAAATTGTTACGTGACGCCTGAAAGCCGTAATAGTTCATTGCTAGGCAACGGCTCAGTAAACAGGTTCCCGCAGAAACGAGCATGCACGCAACAAGAGAAGAACTCGTTTCTAATCAAAGAACTGGTAAATATAAAGAAATTAAAATATTGTTGGAAACGGTGTTTTCTATTCAGTCCGTGCAAACTGGTTATACTGAGTCAGTCGAGAGTTGAGGTCTGCAAGTCTCAGAACTGAGACAGTAAAATATGGTCGAGAGTCCGAGTGGGCTCAGACCCGAGGAAGACTGCGCTGGCAAGGGCCAACAGCAAATAGAAAAGACAGACCCGTCCTCTCGTCGGAGAGGGCGCCCCAATAAACAAGACCGTAACGGTCAAGCAGCAATAAATATCTGGTCATGAGCCCCAGATGGGGCTCGACACCAAGACTTACTGACTGACTGACCGTCAGTCGCAATGTGACTTTGACTTTGACTTTTGAGGTCTGCGAAGATAAATGCGAAGAGATGGCAAATGATGGAGGAAGCGAGAGAGTTCAGTTGACAGCTGAAAGTCCGGCAGTGAAGACAAGACTTGCACTAGTACAGTGATATTGGGAGTTTGTGATTCACTGAGACTATTACAGTTCTAGGGTTAAAATCCGTTTCCAGGAAACGAAGAGTGGAGCCTGTAATAGACTGAGAACATTAGTGTTTGCAGCAGCGAACTGTAAACTGGGGAGATTAGCGGTAGCGCTGTAATTGCCTTAAGTTCCAAGTGGTGTGTATAAAGTGTTAATAAATCCAAAGCCAATCATCCAATCCATACCCCGTCTAATAGTCATACACCATCAATTACGTGAAAATGTAAAAAATATTATCGGAGAACATGAAGGTGATGGACAAACCTAGATACAGACAAGACAACAGTATTAAGACAGATGTTAAAAGAAACAGGTTTGGGAGGATGGACTCAATACATCCCTGAATGTAGCCGTAAGAGTTGATCGCTGTAACCCTTCATATTAACCAGAATGAAGTTTGGCTGAAAATAAATTAGGTTTATCCAGCGTAACACGTACGTATGAGGTAATTTATTTTACTGCCTTTACATGTTTCGGCCCATATGGATCATCTTCAGAAGGCATATATTAAAAGGAAATTGCTTTACAATTATAATATACATAGCAGTTTTGTCTAATGTTGTAAATATACGTCTACTTATAACACATGAGTATGGGCGTTCTTGTAGTGTGTTCTTGCCTGTTGTTACTTCTTATTTATAAATAGTAAAAAGGTAAAGTTGTCCCTGTACTTAACTAATTAGCACCACACCAGTGTGGGGAAAATGGATGTATAGATCCAAGTTTTATTGACCTTGGCACTACTTAGAGGTGAGGGGTCAGCTATCTCTCCTCGGCTGCTTTATCCCTGGGGAAAGGGCTCCCGATACCCAGGGATAGGAGTTTGGGTGGACCCCAGAGTTGGTTTTGCCGATATGGAGAAGCGATATAAGTAGCCAGTCTCTGTGTATACCTGTTACATATGACTGCAATATTCGTGCAATTCTGACGTGGATTTTTTATTCAGTTGTTTTGATATGAGCCTGGTTAAACGAGTGATCATAATGGCGTTTCATACCTTTCGTTGTTTCCTCTCTTGTTTTTTTTCCTTTGTGGTCTCTATGTGCTACGCGTCGCCTAGTTATTGAATGAATGCTGTATAATTTTGATTTTGATTGTGTTATATGTATTTGGTGGCGCATGGGTTGGCTTTGTGACATAGGTTGTTTTCATTTCTGTTCTTTGTTCTTCAAATAATATTGTGGCGTACAGACCCGTTACTAAGCAGCGACTCTGTAAACAGCCGTTCCTAGGTAACGACTTCAACATACACGCACGCAACAATAGCAGATCTGTTTGCTATGTGGTCGGTGCCGAAGGGTTATCAATGGGACAAGTTTATACTTAGATTAGAACCCCGTGTGGAGGCGGGGGTCGAATACCTTCACCATGACCTTGCGAGTCGTAGGAGGCGACGAAAAGGGAAGTCTCAAATCTGAGACAATAAAATAAGGTCGCGTGTCCCAAGGGACTCGGACCCGAGAAAGACTGCGCTGTCAAGGACCAGCACCATATACAAAAGACAGACCCGTCCTCTCGTCAGAGAGGGCGCCCCACAAAAACAAGACCGTAACTGTCAAACAGTAATAAATATCTGGTCATGAGCTCCAAATGGGGCTCGACACCAAGACTTATTGACTGACTGACCGTCAGTCGCAATGTGACTTTGACTTTGACTTCAGTTACATCAGAAGTGTGGCTGTAGCTATCCGGGAGTGGCGTGAGGGCGGAAGCTGAAGAATCGCCATTGTTGGAAACCGCTGCCAGGGAAAGGTTGGTGAAGACACGGCAGGCTGGAAAAGGCTTAGCTGGTTTTGCAGTTATTTGTGAATTGTGGGGATTAGCGTTGGAGCTGTAATTACTTGTAGTTCCGAGTTGTGTATATAAGTGGTCAGTAAATCCATTCACCAATTCATACGCTGTCTATAGTCACACTCTAATATAAGACGATATGTTTAATTTTTTATATGTGTAAATATATTTATTCTCTTTAATATTCATTAATTGGCCCTTTTTGTAATGATCTAGCATATTACGTGGCGTATGTTATACTGAATGACACCCGTATTAAGACGATTGTTAATACGGGTGTAGCGGTGAGGATGTCACATATCAGAATAAGAAATTAGGTCCAATATTCTCGGCTCCTTCTCCCAGTTAAGCTGTGGGAGAAAGCCAAACCTGTGTCCATCGTTCATTTGGACACTGTTTCGTTTATGACGTCCCAAAGGCTCAGTTTGTCTTTCGGATGTTGTAGGAATGAAGTTGTAGGTTTGTACTCTCATGGAGCAGGTTCGAATGTAGTGACTTCTCTTCGGAAGGGCGGCCCTACCCACTCTCACCGAGCATAACGCTTAGGCTCTACTGACTTGGATCATTTTCATCTGTATATTTAGCAAGTCCAGTGACATTGAAACCATGAACCAAATTAATAAGACCATCCAGTACACGTATATAATTTAATATGTCGGAAATCCGGAATAGCGAAGTCGGAATAGACGTTTATTACTAGGAAACGACTCGGCAAACATATTTCGGCGGTAACGAAGGAGCAAACAACAATCTAGTAACTTTCGTTGCCTTGAACGGCTTTTTTAGAATGCCTCCCCACAAATGAGACGCTATGTCTTCTGCGTGGTCCGTGCAAAGTGGTTGTAAGGAAGAGTTCAGTTGAGAAGAATTGAGTCAAATATCGACAAATCAGCCTGCCGAGATATGAACTTTGGAGCAGAGGAATTGAATTGAGTCGAGTCTTCGGAATTGGCAGTTGTAAAATAATGGCAAGAAAGGAATTAGACTGCGAAGAGAAGAAAATTTGTGTGATTTGAAGTGACGTTCAGACAGTTACAAATCCGTTGCCAGGATACAACCAATAAAAACTCATAACCCTAATGCGTGTTTAACGGTGAACTGTGTTGTGCGTGTTTTATGGGCAAAAGGACTCAATGCAAATGATATTCATAAAGAAATTTCCCTTGTTTACAGTGGGAAATATTTTGTCTCGTAAACCGGTACACAACTGGGCGACAAAACTTTTCGCTGATGATGAAGAGGTTGAAAGAGAGTGTGGAAGTGTCTGAAACAACAGTCAAGACTTCTATGCTACGAGTTTCGATGGATTAGTAAAATGATGGCCCATATGTGTCAATGTTGATGTGGATATGTCGAGAAATTATGTTTTTTCGAAGTTAGGATTTCGCATGTTTTACGTTTCATACCCATTTGTGAAGTATTTATTGACTCTCCCTCGTACAAAAGGATTAGTCTTTCTCTTCTGACGAGTCAACTCTTCGAACATTCTTTTTTATTTGTGTAGGTTTTGGTGAGTTCTCTTGGCTATCACTGAATAACCTGTTGCTCTTAACTGGCTTAACGCCTACCTCTACTTCAGCCTCTGCGACTCTCTCTGTACGCTTCTGCTGTTTGAAAGGGCCTAATTTCAACACGGCTTGCTTGGTGCAAACTGCTTTCCGCAGGTGAAGGCTGGCTGCTAATGTCTAAATAGGAGACGAAGCATGAGAGTCTTAGTGTTCAAGATTTTCAAGGTTCTTGTTATCTTGAAGTTAACGGCCAATCACAGCAGAGAGGTAAAAATCTTCGTCAGTAAATATATCTGTGTTAAACAGACATTTCCCTTTTACCAAGAGTCCAGGCTTCATAATCTCTGGTGTTTGTTTGTTTGTTCATTAAAGAAGAATATTGTAAGCTTTCGTGGCTCTAACGAATGGCTTCCATGCGTGAGGGTCCCTTTACAGAAATTTCTTGTTGTAAGTCCCATAAATGGACCTGTATGAGGGGTCAGTCTGTGAGCGCTATGAGGTTAGAAAGACATTGACACAGCTCCACTATCCTTGGGAAAGTCAAATGCTCTTGAAGAAACATATAACTGATGATACACGAGCAGAAATAATATAGATTTATATTTCGTAACTATAATGTGCTCCGGTTACGGTAGCCGAGCGGTCTAAGGCATGTACTGTCTTCGCTCGCTTGGAAACCGGGATCGTGGGTTCGAATCCCATTCAGGGCAGGGATGTTTAGTTTGTGTGTGTGCGTTTTCCTGTGTTTGTGTAGAGATAGAGGCCTTGCGACGAGCTGATCACCCTCCCAAGGAGTCCTACCGAATGTGTAAGATCTAGAAAAACCGAAGTGAACGAAGCAGTTCATGGAGGTAGGCCTAGACCCACTGGGGCTGTAGTGCCAAGGAAAAAAAAAAACTATAATGTGCTACTACGATTGAATACGTTTGCATGTTATTCGTGGAATATGGCGCTGATTGTCTCAAGGATTCGGGGGGAAAGTGGGGAGCAAACATATAATACGAAGTTTATAGAGAAAGCGATCAGATTTCCCGTTGAATTCTCAAGGATCCTGTCACTAAAACGATAAATTATTCTCCTCCACGCACAATGGAAAGCTTTAGGCATGGAAAGACAATAACTTGATGACAAGCATCACGGATGGTTTTGAAATACAAGCTATCAGCACAAGTAGCCGACGTCGAATTGTGAAACTTGTTATTCTGTAAATAAAACATCTCTGAATTTACGTCATACATCGAGAAAATAATCTTGCGGGAAAGAAGTCCTGTGTGTCTAATGACATCTCCAGGAGTGGCAATTCCCCCCACTCCCGCATGTCTAAAACAGAATTAAGTAACTTTCTGTTGATAACGTAACAACCTGAGTCGCCATCTGGCGACGGCACATTCTCACTGATGTCCTCACAAAATTCCTTCGTGCGAAACGTCATCATGTACTCTTTCATAGAATTACTTTACTCAGTACTTTTGCGTTATTTCACGTAGCGTACACATGAAGTGACGTGTTTGCAACGTAGCCAGGACGCTAACTGTCCGGGTTGAGGCTTCCCATAGTTCCTCGGCGACCGCCTCCTCATATTACGCCACACCGCTTCATCCAAACGATTTACAGTCATGGACCCCGCCTGGACAATCCCACGGGCCTCCGCCAGAAACTTTACTTAAGAAATTAATTTAAAATTTTTAAGACTATTTATACTAATCGCCGTACAGTTTTCAGGATATTATGTTTCTCAATAATTTTAATTTCTGTTATTAATAATTGTTGCAATTCGTTTTTGTTTACAAATTTGATTTGTTTTAAAAGCCGAGGAGTCGTGGAGTCAGAAGCCCGTTTCTTGCCGGTCCCCCCCCCCAACACCCATATTTCCACTTCATAATATTGGGTGCTCTATGTATAGTATATATCCTGCAGTCCAAGCTACATACAGCGCCGTCGAACAAACCATATATATTGCAACGTGTATAGCTAGGCAACGGCACGATAAATGTGTCTCGTAAGCACGCTCAACAATAGTTTTTTGTTACGCAATGGGCTGGAGAGATGGCTATCAAGCGACTGGCTTTCTATGGAGTCCGTGCCGCGACCGTTGCTATGCAATGGTTCGGTGAAAGCGTTACAACAATAGAGGCTGCTTTTCTGTGTGGTCCGTGCCGAAGGAATAAAAAGAGAAGCAAATTCAGCGTAGTAAATTCTTATATGTAAAGACTTATGCTAGCCCCGTCTAGGAATTCGCGGCAGACACTCATCTAATGAAATTGCAACACCTACAAAACAAGACTCTCCGCACCATTGGAAATTTTCCAAGCCACACATCGGTTCGCGATTTACACATGGCTTTCAAAATTCCTTACGTATATGTTTATATAAGAAGATATGCAAGGCAACGAGCGGAAATCATACAATATCATGATAATGAAACTGTTCTCAATATTTGACAAGGAGAAGCCCGACATAGAAAGTAGAAGAGGCTTAAACTTGGCGGCGGCCAAGCATACAACCGTTGAAGTGACGAGACTGCCGTTGTAGCGGAAGCTACTAGAAATAGGGCATAATCTGCTGTACTGAGCCGGGACTGACAAGAGGCCATGTATATATTTAATACATTTATCATCATGTTTAATGTTTAAATGTAAATATACTTTACATTATGACAAATGACTTACTACTACAGACAATGACGATGACAAAAGACAGACCCGTCCTCTCGTCAGAGAGGGCGCCCCACAATAACAAGACCTAAACTGTAAAACAGGAATAAATATATGGTCATGAGCCCCAGATGGGTCTCGACACCAAGATTGACTGACTTAATGACCGTCAGTCGCAATGTGACTTCGACTTTGCTTTGATTTTGACGTAGTAAATTCAACCGTAAGCTAGCGGAGAGAATTGGAACCAGGAGTACAGGAGAGTACAGGAGGTCGGCATGTGATTTGAAGACTTTATGTGTGCTACAGTGTAGGGGTACTGTGAGTGTAGAATTTAGGGCAACATAGCGTCGACTGATAAAAGAATTAGGTGCCCAACGGGATGCCAAATATTTCATTATATCCGAACTTCGAGTGGAGACGTCGAAGAAAACCACAAAATGCCTCAGTAAGTGTACCCGGTAGCCCCGTCTGCATTAAAACTGAGAACCATTCGAATGCAAAGCCCAGAGTTGTACCGCTATACAATCTTCTCTGGTTTCGGGTCCTCAGAAAAATAAAGTTGTGTTCCGTGTTGGAACTGTTCAACTTTGGTCCTCTTCTCATTTTAACAAATTGATATATTTTACGAATATTACAACAGGTTTCCTTGATGAAATCGACCACAATGGGTACGACAAGGAAAAGTAATTTTCTTAAATTCGTACAATTTCAACCCTGGAGGACATGCACCGGTAATTGACCAAGGTTTGGTAATTATTGCGGGGACGGGAGCAACAGGCTGAACCATGCAAGGAGTCCACAGTCGTTGCCCCCACGCTGTTGCGACATCATTTAAAGCAACCAACCCTTCTGAACTTCCTCCCTGATTCAAAAGTACTGACAATCGACAGGCAATTGCATTTCGGTAGGAATCCTCACAAGATACCCTTAGCCACACTGTCCGACATCTAGAATCAAAATTCATTATTCAATTTGCTGCACAGATATTCAATATAAATATTCGATTTTCCTATACTGTCAGCTCGGCGGCAATCGCATTTTAAATTATAAGCAAAAGGAAGCACATTTGAGTAGAAGAAACGGGTTTATATAGGCCGTGCCATAGCTCAAGCGATTAGTCTCTGGCTTCCAACCGCGGCGGCCCGGGTTCGATCCCGGGTCTGGTCAAGTGGAATTTGTGGTGGACAAAGTGGTGCTGGGGTGGGTTTTCTCCGAGTACTTCGGTTTCCTCTGCCAATCTTCATTCCACCAAATTCTCCATCAGCATACTCAGCCGGGACAGGTATAGCCCAATCAGTAGCAGCCGTGCCGAGTGGACCCAGTTGGACTCCACCCCCCCACTAAGCGAATTAAAAAAATAATTAAGGGGTTTATCTCGCTCCTGAAGCCAGGCTAACCTGGCCACAGGCCGTAAAACGACTCTGATGAATGACAGCGCTCAGAACAGTTGCAATGTCTCTCCAGTTTCTGATTTTCGTGATGGCAGAACAAGGAAGTGCCTTTGCAGTAGATCTGAACTACTGCGTGGTAGTGCTAACCTCTCCCGACCTGCGTAGTTCACTACATCCTTCTCTTCGCTCTGTGCTTTAGTCCATCCTCACTTTCATCTCTTCTGCTGTTTGCGATATCCAGTCTCTCCATTGTCCACCATCACGCACCAAGTGGTTGTGTCATCGACCGGTCATAATAACATTGTTCTCCCTCATTACACTCTCTCTGTTATGAACCGCTTTTAGTCAACATCAAATAACACCCCCTTCACTTTTACTTCAACCCTTCGTGTGTAATTTTTAAAGGGGTGTGAATAACACAAGGGTTGCATGATGATGGCGTGATTGTGGGATTTGAGGATTAAGTCCTGTGAATATGGGAAGTGGGGAGAGTTAGAGGTGAACCGGAAGGGGTGAATTTCTTGCGATGTCGTCCGTTGACTGCAAATCCTGTGGATTATGATACTGTCACACGTTAACAGCTGAATGTTTTGTTGCCGAGGTGAATTCATGGCTCCTGCTTCCAGATGTGGAGTGAGGTGTTTCTGCTATCATTGTCGTGATCAGCGATAACAAGAATTGTAAATCAGTTCCAGCCCCAAATTTTGTTTTGACTCTCTCTTTCTCAATCTTCCTTATGATCTTCTAAACCAACATTCCAGCGTCTTTCCTAGTATATATGCACCCCCCCCCAAATCATAATACTCTTGAGGGCGGCTGATTTTCATTTTCTTGGATTTTTTCGTTTAAATTAAAGATTCACAATTCATCATTAAGATTGTCCATTTACTTAATTAATTAATTAAGCAATAAACCTTGCAAATGTATCCGATAGTGAAGTTAAGCTTCATCATTCTTAGTCTTAGTACTACATGTAGATCAGTGGTCAGCTTCAAGCCCTGGCCCCTTTACTCCCAACGAAAAACTTTTATTTTACAGAAGGCTGAGAGATACCCAGTGTCAGTCTGAACGCTTATGGTGAGACATACAACTTTTGCCATTGACCAATGATGCGTCTGTGGTCCAGCCCTTGGGAAAGTCGCTGTACTGCTTATGAACCAAACGCGAAGTGTTTTGACGATGGCATGCTCTGTGGACTTGGTACATCGTCAGACGCTCTGAGCCAGAACACAATATTCCGGGACTCAAATTAAGAACTTATTCTAGTTTCGTTGGTTAGAATTAGATTGATTCCACTTGGTACGCTGACCAATAATTGGCCAATAATTGGCCCCGTATAAGAGATGAATATGGAGAATTTGGTGGAATAACAATTGGCAAGGAACACCTAAATTCTTGAAGAAAATTTGCCCCAGTGCCACTCTGGCCACCACAAATCCCACATGACTTTACGTTGGGTTGCACTAGGGTTGCAGAGGTGGGAAGCCGGAGACTAATAGCCGGCATAGCTATGGCATGACCTATCAGACTAAGATTTACCCTTATGCTATTGATTGTAGCGTCCAGTAATTGAGGCTATTTCTTGTATTGAGGAATTTCGATTAACTTTTGCATCCAGTGACTGAGATCGACCCTTGTATCCAGCAGCTGAAGTCTGCTCATGTGTCCAGTGGTTAAAATTAGTTCTTGTGGTCTGTGATTGAGATTAGCTCCTGTGGCTAGTGACAGCAATTATTCCTTGGGTACTGTAAACAGGATTAATTCTTTTCTTCCTTGACCCGACGATTGACACAATCAGCTACCTATATTATCTCTTATGTCCAGTGATTGAGATTAACCCTTGTGCTCAGTGATTGCGTTTAACGTTTGCATTCAGTGATCAAGTTTAGCTCTTACTGAAAGTCTCAAATGAGTAGATACCCCACCTGAAGACGGAAGCAGATCTACCACCCTAAAAGTTCTTTTATAATTCAGAATGTCAATTTCTGGACACAGTCCAGACAGCTATCTAAGGTAAAGGTGTCTCTGTAACAGGCCGTGAAGGCCCATGCGATTTTGAGGCGTCGAGGCTCCCACATTTTGTCTAGACAATCGGTTCTCAGATGGCAGTGAGGCTGTCAGCCTTAAGCTTCGGCCACCCTTTAACTCGAGGAAGAGTCCTGGTACTCATTTCTGTTAGGGACTGAGCCGACCCTAAAGTCATAGTGCGGCTGGAAGGATTAGGTCAAATGAAAAATTCAATGACCTCATCGGGAATCGAACCCACGTCCTTCCGGTTTGTGGCGTAGTGCCTTAACCGACTATGCTACCGCATGGCCAAGATATTTCTCTTTACATCTCTCGTTATCCAATAAGGAGGAGCCTGCAACAGATGGGACGAACTGACTCTCGACTGCTTTGCAGATTTAGGCATTTCTTTCATTATAGACGTTTTTCAGGCGCTGGTGCCGCTGCAGTTTCGTGTAAAGTAATTACTTTACAGCATTTCCCTTACCTCACAGTGTCCACTCATGAGGGCCGCCAGGGTTCTTCAAAAGCGGGTAATAGCCAGTTTTCTAAGTGGGGAACCAAATTTCCTAAGGTAGCAGCTATTTCCCGAAAAGCGGGCACACAGAAATTTGCTTATAAATTTACGTTTAAACCTTTTAAGACTATTTTTATTGATGTCCTGTGGCAGACTTCTGAAGCGAAGCTCAGCGACAAATGTTTCGATACAGGTCCGGGGAATGTTCACCGCCATAGAGAATAGATTAATCTATTTTCGGGAAAAAAAAAAAAATAGGTCACTAATATTTTTTAACTTGTTCTTCATTTTGAAAAATACTCGTGAAGGCTTCGTACTGATTGCCTTTTTAATTTTGCTTGTATGTAACCTTATCATTTTGCGTCGAAGAACACTTACTTACTTACTTACTTACTTACTTACTCATGGAGCTGAGCCCTTCTGGAGGAGCTGCCAATTCTGCAGTTACCCAAGAATTTTCCAGCATTTTATGGAATCTGAATGTTCATTACCGTGTTCACAAGAGCTCTCCACTGGTCCCTATCCTGAGCCAGATCTATCGAGTCCATACCATCCAATCCTATCTCTCTAAGATCCATTCTAATATTGTTCACCCACCTACGCCTTGGTCTTCCCTGTGGTCTCTTTCTTTCTCGCTTTTCCACCAATATCCTATACGCATTCTTCGTCTCCTTCATTCGTGCTACATGACCAGCCCGCCTCATCCTCCTTGAGTCCAAGAACACTCTCTAGAGAATTCATGATAAAAGAATATATTTCTAAATATTTTATGTTGTATTATTACTGCTCGGTAGATTTCCTCCTTTTCATAAACTCTAATTTTGTTCCAACAGCAAAGAAGGAGCAAGGTGGCTGGTTACCCCTTCCCTTCGCTCAAAGCATATATTATTTTTTTTTAAGATATCTCAAAGGCTCCGCTGTTTCCGCTTTCTGAATTAAAGGGGGCGCACAGGCAGTAAAAATGAAGCTGGGAAATATGACAACAGACCGATTAATACTTCATTAAACCACAACCACAAAAATTACATATAAAAAATCCGCACCTAAAATCGTAAACAGGAAACCCCAGCCAAATACGCATTGAAATGAAAGCTCAGGTATTTAGAAATGCCAGGAACATATATCACTTTTACTTGAAATGTTTCTGTCACTGTCCGATGCAGGTGCGAGATCCTCGGCGGTCTTTTGATAAGGCTGTACGCAGCGGCTCGTGTCCAGCTCAGCGCACGAGCCTGACAGATGTCCTCTGTATACGTTGCAGAGGCATTTAATCATTGTAGCACAGTCAGAGAGCATGTACAGGGTCCATGAAGTACCTTGAAGCTGAGTGAGGGCGGGTACACTCCTGCGGAATTAAAGTGCAACAAACGTGGCTCCTAAACAGAAACATGAAGCCTTATTCACGTAGAAGAAAAAATTTCCATTTCCGAAATCATAAACGGTCTTGAAACTAACATAAATTAGCCCATTGGACCTGTCAGGGCGAGAATCCAAAAATGACTCTCCTGGCGAGAAATAACAGAAATTTGCCTTATCGGCCAGACAGACCGATAGTCCAGTCAGTCTTTAGTTGAATTGTTAGCAGCTGCTATCTAGCAACGACTAGCGAACAAACAGAAGACTTTGTATGCTGTAGTTTTGGTGTTCTACAGGGTATGCAAATCAGATACAGTTACAGTTTTTTGTGAGTATGAATTATAAGCGTTCAATAAATCCAATTACCAATCCAATCCCCACCTTTAGAAACTAACATGAAAACAGCCTCCCTTATTACAAAGTAGTAAAAGGAATGTAAGCTACTAGTTCTTCCAAGAACGTCTTGTAATGCATTTGAAATTCGTTCACTTGCCTTAAGGGTAGGATATCATTTCAAGGATTTCAGAATTAAAGTTAGATTACTGTGTGGATATTTGGATATAACGAAAGGAAACAACAGGAATGGAGTAAAACTTAATTAATGAAGAACTTCGGAATTTGTAGTCTTCACCTTTTATTTTCAACGTTTTCATATCACCCAGAATGAGATGGGTGACACAAGGTTAGGGGGAATGAGAGACACAAGCATCAGTTCATAAAGACAGACCAGCAGTAATCTTGCGCAAATGCACGTGCGTATGGCCACAGGCCAGAAGATGATTCAGTCATCACCGCAGTACCCCCTAGCTGAGCATCTTTCAAGGCGCGTCCACATTACTCGTGCTCGTGCGACTCGCTATACTCGCGAGTAATGTGGACGATATGACAAGTCACGAGACAAGCAGATTTAAAATTTTTAATTTAAAAACTGTAGCCAATAAATTAAAAAACGACTACAGCCTATACACACTAAGAGTAAGTATACGGATCCTCACGCGCCGAAGCCTGGCGAGCAACTGAAGTAGTGTGGACGAAGATTTACGAGCACAAATAAAAGCCAGACGAGTCTCCCGAGGAGCATAAGCCTGGCGAGCAAGAGCACGAGCACGAGTAATGTGGACGCGCCTTGAGAGATACATTCGAAGTAAAACGCCACATTACATTTGTACCTCATATGTAAACCGTCAAGTGGCGCTATCGTAGACGCCGTAGAGGTCCCGCAAATTGTTGCAACTGAAGAGCAGCGGACATTAAACTCCTTTTTACTGAGAGGGAAACGAAAAGAAAAAAGGCAAGAAAAGAGGAAGAAACAAATCCCACGTGACGTATTTAAGGGATCAATAGCTATTTGTATGTGCTGAAATTTAGCAAAAAAAAAAATAATTTACCTTAGGTTAAATTTTACTGATAGGAGGGTAAAATTAAAGTAGATGTTAATGAGGCAGGCTTGGAGGGTATGGACTGCCGCAGGATAAGGACAAGTGACTGGTTCCTTTGAGCAAAACAATAAATTTCTGGTCCCATAAAATTATATTTCTTTGATTATCTGAGCAGCTATTACGTTCAGAAAAAGATACCTTAAATATTCAGTCAATTCCATATAAATCTTTTCACTACAATTGGCGACTGAGTCGGTTGTAGCGCTTTGTGTGGGACCAATCAATGCAAAGGACGTCTGCTGTAAGGGTAGTTTTGTCTCTTCAGGCGTCTCGTGACAAGGGTATCTGCAAAAACTGTGTTGTTGTAACTTCATAACTCTCCCTGGCGTTATGTTCAAATTTGTATTCTGAAGGAGAAGAGAAGCGTGGATTTTCATACAGACAACAGTCACGAGGGTAGTTTCTATAGATTCATAACTGATTATTTCTGTACAAACATAAAAAAAAATTAAAATTCATTGGAACGCGATGTCCCCTCATTGTTACGTTTATAACCAGTACAAACTACATGGTTCATTGCTCTTACTGCCTACTTTACGTCCTTCCAAACAACATTAAGCATAATCGTGCATGCCTAAGTAGCCAAATCGGGTAGAAACCATTGCAGTTATATATATATAATTCAGTTATTGAAGATCTCTTACTTGGTATAGTTCGAGGATTCACAAAAATTTAGAGACTTCTGTTTATTCTTTGGATGGCAAAGGTTAAGATTCTGAACTTATGGGCTATTCTCCAGTTTGAGAGTTTGTGCTATGTACTAAATGTCTAGTAAGTTAGTAATTATAACGAAATATAATGACTACCATTAATCTTCCTGAGGTTAAAAGTCGTCCGGTGCGTAATGCTGACAACCTGACCGCCAACTGTGAGCCCATTTTCTAGAAATTATGGGAGCCTCGACGGCTCACACACATATGGGCCTTCTTTACATATATATATATTTTTTTACTTACATTTGTACATTGATCGTAAGCAGGGTAATTTTATCTACAGTCACAGGTTTGCATCTCATGCTGCCTCATGGCACCATCTACTTGTAGCGAACTACACGAGATTACAAGGCAGCACTAAATAAAGACACACCGATCGAGTCACTATCCAGTAATGAAGCAGCCTCGGAGAAGATTTAGGCACGCGGTAGGTGCAAATCTTCTTGTCGCCATGTTGTTCTCTTCCCTTAGCACGAGAAAGCAAATTGCAACGACTAGAACAGTAGTTCCCATTCCCAGGCTGCCAGCTAGGAGTCATAAGTTGTGCCATATTGTTTGTAGCCAGCGTTCCTACGGAAACAGGGAACACGGTTCCTTTGCGCTGAGAGCCGGCCCACACTCTACGTGATGAGAAGAGAAGGCGGGTTTATTGGAATATATAACAGCTCTGAACTCATAAATTCTAAAGAGGGTGCAAGAAGAGGGTTTGCTAGAACCAAGACAGGGTTGAAAATGTAGTAATGCTAAGAGGTTGAAATTATTACACCCTTGTGTTAGTGGAGGGTAGGAACTGAGCGCCATTTTAACTCGAAGTTCAGAATAAAATCTCTTAAATCAACGCGAAATATACTAACCTTGTAGAAAATTTCAGAACTGATTATTCTGGAGTAGATCAATAGAGAAATTAATTGGATATCTGCTTATGGAAAATAAAAGCCATTGTGGCTGCTAAAAAGCAGTTTGCGAACATGAAATTAGTGATAAGCTTAAGATGAGGATCGCTACAGTTATTCGAATTTAATGTGGTTTGCAATATATTTTTAAGACTAGGTACAAGTAAAGCGATCCCTGTAAGAGGACATAAGGCCCATAGGGTAGCGAGACGTCGACGCTCCCACATGATCTAGACAATCGTCTCACAGATGGCGGTAAGGTTGTTAGCCTTACGCGCCGGGCGCCCTTGCACCCAGGAAGGTTCCTGGTACTCACTTCTGTTGGAAGCTGAGTCGAACCCAGGGCTATAATGCTGTTGTAATAATTAAGTAAATTGAAAAAAATCCAACTCATCGGGACTCGAACTTGCGACCTTCCGGCTTATAACATAGTGCCTTAACCAACTACGCTAGCACGTGACCCCTTTTAAGACTAGAATTCTGATGAGAACATAAAAAAATTAAAATAGACAAAACAATATTAAAATGAGTTACGATATATCAACGTGGACAGCGAATGAAGACGATGCGGTTATGTTAAATATGTGACACAGGGAAGATTTGAGAAATGAATGTGGACCTGTAAGTGAGCAGGGACTTGTGAGAATCGGAACTGACAGTACCAGATAAATCGTCTGATTTGAAATAAAAAGAGAGTTTTGGATTTGTTGGGTGAGGGATTGTGCTGCATCAAACATGGGTGATTAAGAACATGTTAGAAAGTAACCTTCGAGAAGGGACTGACATTGAGATAGCTGAAGATGCAGAGTATGATTGGCGAGAGCTTCAGATGCTGGAGAAGATGAGCATCCATTGCGAAGAAGGCCAAGCTTCTTAGTGCATATCGAGACTTTTCTTGTATCTCACAAACTCTAGCCTATGCAGTTTTCTCCAAAACTCCTGTCACATCATGTCTCTTCGGTCCAAATATTCTCCTCTCCAACCTGTTCTCAAACACCCTCAGTCTATGTTCCTCACATATAGAACCACAGGCAAAATTATAGTTTTGTATATTCTAATTTTTATTTTTGTGGACAGAAGAAGAGAAGACAAAAGGTTCTGGACTGAATGGTAGCAAGCATTACTTAAGATCAAACTCCTCTTAATTTCCACCGAAATCAGGTTTAGATTTGTGTTATCGTCGGTCCCATAACCTAAACCGTGCCACATTTTCAAAACACCTGTTACCTATCTTTATGTCATGTGCCTAATTCGTGATATTCTCCTGCTGGTTGGATGCCACCTCCGTCCCATCTGACCTCCTGTACTCCCAATAACTCTAACTTCTATTTTGAGATAGCTTCCGCGACTACCCTGAACGAACTTGCCCTATTCAAAATTCTAACATTCCAAGTACCAAATCTCATATCTATTTTCTTTCGCTTATGTCGTTTATCCACAGAATTTGTCCAGGTAAGAGGCTTCTTGAACATTTTCGTAACAAGCTTATTTTGTAAGGTTAGGAGTTGTTAGGCCCAAACCCAACCTCCCAGCTGGAGGATTACCCATTTGTCCGCGACTGTGTTGAATTCGAACCCACGATCCCAGCTTTCGAGCGAGCGAGGACAGTTCAGGCCTGAGACCGCGCGGACACTGTGATCAGCATGAGATTCTCAGATCTTACATAAATTACGAGTAGTCGCAAATTCGCTGAATAAGCTGATACGGGAACAACTTTTGTCAGTGAAACCGTGAGTTTACGATTAAACATCAGATTTCCTTTCCAGAATAGTTACTTATACTAACTTATGGAGCTGAGCTCTTCTTGAAGAGAAGCCAAATGTGCAGCTGCTCAAGAATTTCCCAGCATTTTATGGAACCCGAATTTTCATTACCGTGTTCACAAGAGCCCTCCACAGGTCCGTATCCTGAGCCAGATCAATCCAACCCATATCATCCCATCCTATCTCTCTAATATCCATTTTAATATTGTCCATCCACTCTCCAGAATAGTAGGTGTTTGAATTGCTGGCATTCCTTTTGATAGACTATATATACAGAGCTCTTTTATTGGTGCAAACTTGTACAGCAAATTTCCCTCATCTCGCGTCACCCCCGCCGAGACAGCAGTTAATTTCTTGGACGGTCTCATGCATGACCGCCGCCAAGTTTAAGCCTCTTACGCTTCCTATGAAAGGCTTCTCCTTGTACAACTACACGTGCATGTGAATTGTGACGATTTTTGATGGCTTCCGCCTGTTTTCAGCGGGACAGAATACATCCACCGCAGTCCTGCGGATCATAGAAGTTGACGAAAAGGGAACACATTGCCAGGGTGTATAACGGGGACCTGATCCTCCAGGTTAGCAGTGTGATGCAAGGCTGACGACCTTGCTCAGTAAAGAAATACTCTTGCGAAATCCCAGGAAGTATACATTTTCCCTGCTTCTGTTCCTTTCTGTCAACACCTTCCTTTGGTTGCTAGGAGGCCGCGTACGGTATAATGTATAATAAAATTATAACCACTGCTGTTATGTCTTTAGGCAGTCTTGTATTGTCAGTGCATAAAGCAATCTGTTTCGTGTACAACCGTTTCAATAAATGTAGTACCCAGGCGGTAAGAAAAAAAAAAGGCTCTCAAATTGTGAATCTAATGCTTAGGAGTAGTTGGACCGCCTCTGTGGTATAATGGTCAGAGTTTCTGGCTACATATGCAGAGGTCTGGGTTCGATTCCCGGCGCTACCAGGTTTTTCTGATAAGTAGTGGGTCTGGAACGGGGTCAACTCAGCCTCGTGAAGGTAACTGAGGAGCTATTTCAAGGAAATAGCAGTACCGGTCTAGAAAACCGAAATAAACGGCCGTGGAGATTCGTTGCGCTGACTACACAACACCCTCTATCCGAAAAAGTTGACATTAACTTCGCCGACAAGCGGCGGTCGCTCGGTCAGCATAGTTCGCTTGCAGACTAAAACCACGGAGTTATTTTGTTTTTTAAGGAGTAGTTCAGATCTCTTGTGGATTTTAGGTTATAATGGCAGTGACTATGAAGAGTACTATCATGTGAGACGTGATGCTGTTTGTTTACAGACGTTTCGGAGAAACGTACTGCTACTAGCAGATATCCTGGCATCTCTTTCTCGCTGATTGCTAGCTTGACAGTACGTTTCTCTCATACGTGGTGCACTTCTAACAGACTAGATGGTGTCACATCCCGGGTGATAATATTCTTTGTTTTGGGCTTCTCACTAATTTTCTTGACAAGCTGAAGAAGTAAAGCAGCCTTTCTCCTAATGAAAAGATTACAGATATAAGCAGAACATTATTCTATTACACATGCAGTTAGAGTGGCTTAGTAAGTAACACAACGCACTAGTTCCCTCAGAGGTGGCTGTGCAGAAGAAAGAGTCCTGGGTTATAACGCCGTCTAGTTCTGAGAGCTCCCAACTTCTCGCTGGAAAATATCGCCTCCATCTTCAGAATCCTGGCGTAAGCTCACCTCTACTGGTTTCTTTATTCGCTTACTCGTCGACCCTGAAGATGGAGGCTACATATTCATCCGAAGCGTCGGGTTCTTTCCAAACTACTCAGCGTTGCAATATATAGAAACGTTCCCTTCATGTTGTATGAAGAAGACTGTGTTACCGTAACTTTATCTGATACAAGGTGAAAGTACAAATCCGTTGGGTGCACACTGAGCAGGCCAGAATGTTCCTAGGTACTACGGTTAATAGGAGATTCCTTATACGCGGGGACTGTGTTCCTAGTAATCGCCGCACCTGTGTAAAACGTGTAAAACATTGAATGAAATGAACGAACACTGAGCACAGTGGAGAAGTATTAGGGAATAACATGAAAAAGAGACATATTCTTTATTGCTAGTAGTGTGGGACTAAGTCCCTTGTACTGCGGCCACTTCTGGCCTATTGTACCAGTCCCAGATGATATATGAGGGTGATTGTGGAGCAATTGGTGGAATGAAGATTAGCAGGAGAAACCGAAGTACTCGGAGAAAACCTGCACCAGCGCCACTCTGTCCACCACAAATCCCACTTGACCAGACCCGGGATCGAACCCGGGCCGCCACGGTGAGAAGCCAACGACTAACCGCTTGAGCTATGGCGTGGCCCAAATGACCTTAATACTCCTCATGACGATGGAATAAAAACACGGATATCAGGAAAGATGGATAACGGAAGAGCACATAACGGAAGTCACCTGTACAGAGACATTATAATTAACTCGCTTTAACGTGAGGAAAAATTAATGTGGCCTGTTTACTCTATACAAAAACTGTTGAGCCACAAAAACAGCCGTTGCCAAATAATACACGTACGCAACAATAGAACAACGGGATTATGTAACCCTTCTAGGCAACGGCTCGGTAAACACATTTCTGCTTATCGGGCCGTGCTATGCTACGAAATGACGTCATCGACCATACAGACTGTGTTTTCCGTTGGGGTCTGTGCAGAATGGTTGCAACAGTACTGAATTTAGAATCTAGGAGCACGTGAGAGTACAAGGAAGAGAATGGACCGTGTCCTTAGTGAATTGTGAAGATTAGTTGAGTACAGATTAGGGCAGAGGAATACAAAGTGGTTGGGGACAAGAAGATTCATAGTGATTTGAAGTGATAGTTTCTGTGTTGAGATTCGTTGCTTGGAGACGACGAGTGAAAACTGAGAATCCTAGTGCGTGTGCAACTGTGGATTGGAAAGTGTGTAGATCAACGATAGCCTGTATTTAAGTGTAATTAAGAGAAACTGTAACCAACGTGCAAATAAATCCCATCATCCGATGTAGAACCTGTTATTTTCGTCACGCGTACCCCCCTACACGTAACAGTATTATTCACAAGAGACTAAACGCCGAATAGGCAGTGTGCGTATCTAAGGCTGTAACAGTAGTGCAGCGACATCTAGACAGGAGGCGGTGTCAGGGATAATTAGAAAACAGTTTACAAACGTCTGGCCGATGCTAAGGGAAAGAGAAATAAAGAGACGACGAAGAGCGCGCTTCAAAAACAGCCGAGAATCGCGCAGCGTTTCAACAGTTCTGCCACCCTCTGCTCTGTCTCTCGCTTCATTTAATGGCCATTGAAAAAGACAGCTGAGGGGGGGGGGAGGAAGGGATTCGAGTGAAAGACTGGAGTGATGAAGCCTTAGCAATTGATAAAAACACAGAGGGAAAGGAATGTTAAAGCTTTTTCAAAACAGAAAAATGAACTATATCAACAGCAAGACCACAAAACTGTAATAATTTTTGTCGCTGTTGTTTCGCCGCCAGGTTAATGAAGTTGAGTGACAAGGAAAGAAGCAATACTTTGCTTCATCTCACGCTTCAAGAGGAAGGGTAACAGAAAGGGAGATCTGACTAATCTCTTCATACATTACTCAGCTAGTGCCATCTTAAAGCAATGTTAATATCATTTTTTTTCTATTTAAATAGAGAAGGCAGTGTAAATTGCAGCGTAAAGGATTGGAGTTCCTGTGAAAATCTTTTCGATAGCATAGAAAACCTGTACTTAAAAAGCACGCCCGCATTTACACACACATACATGCATACTATCATTCAGAGTAACTATAGAAGGGGTTGGATTGGTAATTGGATTTATTGAACACTCACAGATCGTAGTCACAAGTAACTACAGCGCTATACGCTAAGTCTGAGAAGACTTACTGCGTGCTCCAGTGAGCTGTATAGTGTGGGAGCGATAACCTGCTGTCTACACCAGTCGTTGCCTGGTAACAGCATCTAACGCGGACGTTCCCTTTACTCTGGGTTCCCGAGCTATCTCCATGCCTCAGCTGCCAGCTTCTAACACCACCAGCTCACAATGACTGAGCTGCAGTTCTCTGACTAACCCACCCATTAACTCTTCTCTCCATCCACTGTACTAACTGAAATGAACCATGTCTGTCGAGAGATAAACTTCAGAGTGGACCACGTAGAAAACACCGCTCTCAATAGTACTTCCATTGTTGCGTGCGGGCCATTACCTAGCAATGAGTCTACATGCCACAGTACATACAAACTCGTGCATACAAATATATGCATGTATAATATACATAAAGACATAGGCACTAAAATTATGCCAAGCCATAATCGTCAAATTTGCCATTCGAAGATATTTTAAAACAGATAAAGGATCGCTATACCAGGGATTTCTTTGAATATGGGTGGTGCTCTCCTTCGTTACGGTATCTACTTGAGTTATGGCTCACCTTCATGTGAAATCAGACACTTCGCGTTCTGAGGGCCTATTTTGACTGACGGCCGACAATAGTTGTGTCGGGAAGAAATAGCTAGAAGGCTCCAGAGATATACTGCTCTGTCTGTCCGTTCAGCATGCTTCCAGACTTCTGCATCATGAATATATGCATTACTACAGTTGTGTGTGGGAGGGAACAGACAGACAGTTAAATGGAGGAACGAAACCTTTTCGGCATGGAAGCCAGTTCAAATGGTGGGGCAGACTCCACTCAATATAGCCCTCATATATAAATATACAGGCAGCAAATGTTCCTAGGCCTGGCCACTGATTTGTGCCTGAGAAGTGAGGAGAAATCTGGCAAGAAGTGGCGCGATAGTGATTGCAGCTGCATTGTAGAAGGAGTGAAGGTGATCTGAGTCAGACTTTGACTGACCCATGCGCATTCTACAGTCTTATTTCAGTTAGCGGTTTCGGCGCATTCTGTTGAGAACGGTCGGGATTAACACCACGGACAGTAACCAACTTTGTTTAATTAACGTGCGGATAAAACAGATCACAGTGGCTTTGTAGTGAAAGGAGGGGGCATAATTATTTATGGTGGCTAAGAGATATTCTACGTAAGTTATGCTGTGAAACTTATTTTATTATAATTCTCAAAATGGCGGAAGAGTTGTAAAACCATAATAAAGTTAATTGACAAAAAAGAAATATATTGATTTGAAACGCGGAAAGTTGGAAAGCTATTCTTTGAACAGAAACCCATAGTTAAGAGGGAAGAAGATAACATCCCAGCTACGGTGAGGGTTCACCATTCTCTAAGGCTTGCGCACCGTACCCTAATTACGTACTGTCTCCCGCCGTGCGAACTACACATAAGCATTCAGTACTAAGATGATCCCAATCTTCTGATACAGAGGCCCAACAGAGTAGATATCAGTGGTACTAATTGTGGGCTAGGCTGCTGCTTACTTGGGCGCTTACTGAAGATGGAGGCAGTACGTACTTCCGAAATCTTCTACACGAATACAAGGCGTTACATCCCAAATAGTAACCATTCTAAGAATCTCAAATCTAACAAGGGTAGGAGTAACTTGACGCTGTGAAGGCCCCAGAGAAGGAAGCAACACAGGGCGGAAGGAAAATACTGACAGATAATTCATACACAGGTGACTTAAAACATACTCCATAACGTCACGTGTAAGAAGGTGCGTGAGTGAATTGTAAGAGAGATTTTGGATAGGATGACTGGATTTATTGACATCTTATTCACACAACTCGAGGCTACAGACAATTAGTTAATCGTACAGCGCTATCTCTGATTTACAGCTCACCTTGACACACGCACTAGTGTCCTCAGTTTTCACTAGCCGTATCCTGACAGCGGATTTATAATAGTCTCACTGTAATTTCAAATCACACATGAAGTCTTTTTTTTTACAGCCTAATTCCTGTTTTGTCATTATTCTGCAGCTCAGTTCAATTCCAACTTCATATCCCGGTAGGCTGGTTTCTCGAAACTCGACTCTTCACTTTATGTTAAAGTCAAAGTCACATTGCGACTGACGGTCAGAGAGTCAGTAAGTCTTGGTGTCGAGCCCCATCTGGGGCTTATGACCAGATATGTATTACTGTTTGACACATACGGTCTCGATTTTGTGGGGCGCCCTCTCTGATGAGAGCACGGGTATGTCTTCTATATATGCTGCTGGTCCTTGTCAGCACAGTCTCTCTCGGGTCAGAGTCCCTTGGGACCAGCGACAATATTTTACAGTCTCAGATTTGAGACTTCTCTTTTCGTAGCCTCCTATGAATCTGAGGGTCATGGTGGAGGTATTCGACCCCTTCTTCACTCAGATGTTCACTTTATGTGACTGTCGGTCAGTCAATTAGTCTTGGTGTCGAGCCCTCACTGCTGAACACTTCCTTAAAACTACTTTGCAAGGACCACACAGAAAACAGTCTCTATTATTATTGATCTGTTGCCTAACACTGGACGTCCTACTGTTGCGCGCGTTTGCTTCCGCGGGAATGTGTTTGCCGAGTCGTTGCTAAGCAATGGGAACAAGAGGGCGTCTTCGTCAGTTATTGACGCAGAGTCTTACGTCATCAATAGATAGAGTCTATTTTCAACACACCAAAGGTATTCTTTCGCCGATGGGAGATTTTAACCTAACTGCACCCACCATGTGTGATGTCCGTAGAGAATTCCGGCTTTCCCATTAAGACACAACGATTTTAAATTACGCAACAAATTGTTTCTCACCTAAACCTATAATATTTTGAGATGTGAACCAGCGCTTCTATGTTTAGGGTCGGGAGCGGTGGTCAAGCACGTAACCAGCGAGAAGCAGGCAGCAAGAACAGACATCTTCTAGAAATGTCAGTAAACCAGACTATACGGCGTCACACTCACTGCAACCGCTATGAGAACCTCAAACGCAGCAGCCAATTTCACGCTCGTCCTTAACAGGAGACATTTTGTTTTGAGCGTTGGCGTATAAAAATAACCGTTGGGTGCTGAAACTCCGTAGGCTAACGCAGCAGTAACACTCTGAGTGGGAGGTGGTGAGTTCGAACTTCGGCTGGGTCATCGATTATTCTGTTTGAAATGTGAATCCAGATAATTGCCGGGATAGTACGTGATTTTTGATAAAACTCCTTCATTTCACATCCTTTCCGATTTAATAGCCATGCTGCCATCCGACGCTATGAATCCCTGACAAGCACCCCACAAAGCTGGTACGTCTAATGAAGTCTAGCTCACAGACGGGAGCTCTCTCTGCTTCGAGTCAGTGTTCGGCAGGGATTACTTTATTTGGAAGCTTTTTGAGCATTCGGATATGAAATCAGCCAGAAAATTGTGTAAACACTCTATATGTAAATGAAATTCTGAACCATAAGCAATATGGCGGCTGCCTAGGGTCAAGGATGCGTGCCTCAAGTCAATGACCGCTGCTGTGGATACATGGCGCTGTAGTGACACGCGTGGAGACGCCGCGTCAGTTCGTCACCGCAGTAGTTAGAGCAGTGACCCTCAAAATGAGGTGCTCGGTGACAAGATCGAAGCGCAACCTGTTGTTACGATCTTATGCGCAGGAATAAAGCAAGTTTCTATCCCATAATGGTTGCCGAAAATAATTTCTACTCTTTGCTGGTTTATTTAAAGAGGATTTGAGTTACTCAGACTACATACCTTGCAGTAACAGAGTGAATAAAGACTGGTTGAGTTTTAATGAAATGGAGGAGCCGAGAGTAATTTAATATGTGCTTATTCATTTCATTATTTGTGTTTTATCTAACGGCGCTGTCA
This sequence comes from Cryptotermes secundus, assembly GCF_002891405.2. NCBI lineage: Eukaryota > Metazoa > Arthropoda > Insecta > Blattodea > Kalotermitidae > Cryptotermes > Cryptotermes secundus. The sequence goes on from NW_019736395.1 coordinate 379,808, forward strand.
GCAATTCATATTGTGACGTACAGACCCATTGCTAGGCAACGACACGGTAAACACATTCCAGCGGAAGACAACGGGCGCAACAATAGTACGGCTACTACTATGCAACGTATCAGAAAACACGTCTAAAACAATACGGGACAACAGAAGGTAGTGTTTTCCGTGAGGTCCACCCCGAGTCTATATAAGGAGAAGTTGCAAGGAAGCAGTTAATTGTCAGAAATTGAGAGAGTTCAGTTGAGGAAGATTTCGTTTGAGTGAGTTGTCAAGTAATAGGTCGCGTTCCGGAGGAGCTACTCTAAGGTGACAGAAGAAATGGCAAGAAAGGAATTAGATTGTGACAAGAGGACTTCGTGTGTGACTTGAAGTGACAATGAGATGTTATAAATCCGTTGCCAGCATACGACTAGTGCAGACTGAGAACCCTAGTGCGTGTGCAGCGGTAAAGTGTAAATTGTGTAGATCAGTGATAGAGCTGTATTGTCTCTTGTCCAGAGCTGTGAATGCATAAGTTGTCAATAAATCAAATCATCCATTCCAGAACCCCGTCTATAGTCACCCATACACGTGACAATATTATATGGAGGCGAATTGTAGGATGATAATTAATAATAAAATGTATAAAATGGAGTGACCGTAGTTTATTTATTGGAGCAACTGAGGAAAACCACTCGAGACCTCAGTCAACATTGCCTGTGTCCAGGCAGAATTTCGAGCCAGGCACCTCCAATGCAACAATTTAATTCTCGGAATGGCCCTGCGAAAACAAAATTAGCTTAGCTGTGCACTGTCGGCTACTGTCGCCTTCGAAATGCTCTCCTTGTAAAATTATGCACTTTGAGAGACGATGGTGCCGCTGCAGGAAACAGTCTTGAAAATCGTTTTGCCGAATACCTCGTAGTAAATTTGTCCGTTGGTTTGACTGTCAGGAATGCCAGCAAACGTTTGTCCCTTCAGAGCATTTTCTAATTTTGGAAAAAGCCAAAAAATGCAGGGGGCTCAGACAGGCGAATATGGTGGATGGACCATTTTCGTAATGAATTCCTTAGACAAGAACTCTCGAACTCTTAACGCAACATGCGCAGGGGCGTTTTCATGGTGGAGAATCCACTTGTCGGGCCAGAGTTCGGGGATCTCCCTCCTAACAGATTCCCGTACCTTGTCAGCACTTCCAAATAACACTGTTGATTCACTGTTTGTCCTTGTGCAATGAATTCATAGTGCGCTATCCCCTTGTGATCGGAGAAACACACAAGCATGACATGAGTTTGCCTGACAGCGCCGCAGCGACATGCTGCGGTCATTCCTGAAAGCAAATCGTCTCACTATAAATAAGAAACATTACCACTTGAGTCAGCTTTCTCTGTCTAATGGAAGGTACTATCCCGGTATTTACCTGGACAGACTGTGAAAAACCAAGAAGAAATTTAGTCAATTTAGTCTTCCGGTATAGATTGTAGTCTGCGACCTCCGGAGTTGCTAACTGCATGGTCGCGGTGTTCTCTTATGAAACTAAAATGTGAGATCCCTCTTGCTTTGTGCCATACAGTAAGTAGTAAGTATTCGTATATATGAAAGAGAACTGTGATGCTGAATAAATAGAGTTTTCAACGGATTTACACTTTTGAGCCACCTTGAATATGAAGAGTGGTTTCTGACTTTACTGGCTGCTAAATTTCTGCTGGACCTCGCCAGCACAGTTCCACATGACTCATGATTTAATTTTACGTATGGCGGCTCTGGGTGCCTTCTGCTTTGTCTGAAGGCTGTGTTACGTCTGCTGCACGTGACTATCAGCACTTTATGGAGCCCACATACAACTGAGAAGCTAGTGTACTCTGCACAACAGTACCTACACTAATGGCCCAAACGAGAAATATAGATTTTGCGGAAATTAGCTTTGCCGGTGAAGCATATTTATTTGCTTTTCGGTAGTGGGCAACAAACAATTATGTAAAATTTGTGACGATTTTATGTTTCTTTTGCTAGTGGGGTGGGACTAAGTCCCTTGTACTGCGGCCACTTCTGGCCTATTGTACCAGCCCCAGATGATAGGTGAGGGTGATTGTGGAGCAATTGGTGGAATAAAGATTGGCAGGGGAAACTGAAGTACTCTGAGAAAACCTGTACCAGGGCCACTATGTCCACCACAAATCCCACTTGATCAGACCCGGGATCGAACCCGGGCCACCGCGGTGGGAAGCCAGCGACTAACCGCTTGAGCTATGACGCGGCCACGATGGTATGTTAATATAATTATTGTGTTTTTGAACATTGTCCATCGTCCTGCTTTTTGCTTAAAAACGCAACGTTCCGGAGACTGGCTTCTATCTTCATCCTCAGGTAAATGCCTACTCAGTTGGGTCCATTCGATAGAGCTAGTCCCTATCGCCGGACACAAGAACCAACCCAAGGCACTCTATATAAGCCAGACATAAAATAAACCATCAGCGGGAGTTAAGACAATCATTAAAGTACTCCACAAGTATGAGGCCTTACAGCTACAGCCATACATAATTTGGAGAGCAGAGCACTATCAATATATAAGCCGACATTAAAGAGACAAATTCTGTGTAGAACCGACATTATGATCGATTTCGTTTCCAAGGTGACATAAACAACGTCAGTCATATATGAGAGTGTGTTTGCCATGTCTTTGTATCCATCTTTCATTGTCACCTAAACTACTTCTTGAATCTCAGTGTAAGACATTGGCCTGTTTCTGAGTCTTTTCCTCGTATGTCTCCTTTCTTTCCTTCTGAGTCATTTACTCGTATGTCTCCTTTCCTTCCTTCTGAGTCTTTTACTCGTATGTCTCCTTTCTTTCCTAAGTATTTCCACATTCCTACGCCGAGTTAACAAATAACTAATTTCTTTTCAGGGGCAGTTTTCTGGTTTCGGCAGCAACAATGAAATGTATTTAACATCAAACCCGCTTCCGTGACCGTACTATTGTCGCTGTATAATTTAAGCCTATAGGCCTCAACTCACACACTATTCTCCTCGCAGTAATGAGACAATTCTGCTCTCAGAAAATGGTATTTACTTATTTCATATTAGTAGTTGATGCATGCAGAGTTTGTAGAGTATGGGTTTCTGGGTTGTAAGCAGTGTAGTTTGGAGAAAGCCCGAAGTTTCGGGGCAACATGTCGCTCGTGTCTTCATGGATCAAGAATAAACCAAGTACGGAATCAGGAGAAGCATCCATCTTTTTCTTACCCTGAAAATGGAGAACATGTTTTCTTCCGAAATGTCGCGCTGTCTCCGAAGTACATGACGTTGCAATCTCAAATTCACCACGCCACGTTTGACAACGTTTTTTAATTAGAGGGTGGTTCTAAATTATTGTCGGACTTTGTTTCGAAAATCCGAAATGTGCACATTGCTTTCTCTTGAACAGTCGCCATTTTGAGGTATGACGACATATTCTTTCCCAGATAGCAATGTGATGAATACAGAATTGGCGAATAAAACTTTCTGGTTTACATTTTTATATTCCTTAAGCAGTTTTATATTTTTCTTCCTTGGTTTGAAAATTATAGGCCACGAAAACCAAACAATAATTTAGAATCTAATTGCATAATTCTGCATTTCGCGTTTCACACCATACGAAGCTGTCTGACCTGTGATCACTGCTGGTAGCACGGATAGAAAGGCGAAGTTTTACCTGTGCTTAATTACCGCATAAGCCCGAATATAAGGTGGCCCCTTGTTTTTGGAATAAAAATATCTGAAAAATAGTTTTTGTGATAAAATTGAATGTCATTAGAATTAGCAAATATAACATATTTTCTTCTTCTTTTTCTTCTTCTTCAGAATTTATTCGTAAACATTGTTCTTTATTTATTTTTAAGAATCCGAAAATAAGGCCACCCCTATTTTCTGCAAAGCAGTATTCATGAAAATTACATCTACATATATTCGGAGTAATACAGTAAGCACCGCGGCGTGAAGGCCTGTGAGAAAGTGGAGGTGTAGCTCCATGCATTCTTAACCTTGACACTAGATGGAGGTGGGTGGCGAGCGTCATGACCCTGTTACTCCAGGAGAGAGCACCCTGCGCCCACTTGATGAGGTGGTGTGGGGCTGTGGAGTGCAGGCATCCAGCTCGGTGACGTGACATGACGTAATTGTATACTTGACAGGATAACCAGCATTTAGATTCCAAACCACTTTACACAATATTCGCGCTCATTCTCAGGCACCAGCGCTCTATGGAAGGCAAAAATATCAGCTAATCATAATTAGTTGTCAGTCCTGTGAGAGGTTACATCTGTAACTTTGAAGGTTGAAAAGCCCTATCTTATACGATATAACACCGTGTAGTCGGTTAAAGTCATATGATGTTTCGGAGGAACATGTCGCCTCTATATTCGGGGTCGAAGAATAAGCCGAGCAAGAAGCCAACGTGAAAGCAACTGGCAAGCCGGGGGTTCTGCTTGCCACTTGCTCGGTTTATGCTTCGACCCTGAATATGGAGCCAATATGTTTATCCGAAACGTCGGTTGAGTTTCAAAGGACTACACGGTGTTATATTCCACCATTCCATATGACCACGTATGTGAGAAACACAATTTGTAGGTACAGTGACACGGCTATGGGCTGGACAACATAGCATGGGCTAGCGAATATTCTCCACAGCGCCCCCAGACGGCCTATTTTCCATTTCATAATTTTCCCCCTTGGCACTACAGCCCCAGTGGGCCTAGGCCTACCTCCATGAACTTCTCCGTTCACTTCGGTTTTTCTAGATCTTACACATTCGGTAGGACTCCTTGGGCGGGTGATCAGCTCGTCGCAAGGCCTCTACCTGTACATAAACACAGAAAAACGCACACACACAAACTAAAGATCCATGCCCTGAGTGGGATTCTAACCCACGATCCTGGTTTCCAAGCGTGCGAAGACAGTCCATTTCATATTAATAATATTAATACCGTCAAACAGTGAAAATTGCTTATATTTTCAGTCTGTCTCCCGTATACATTTTGTTCCGGTTACATCTCACATGTTTCGGCTTCTTCTTTATGGCCGCTATTTGATTCACAAGAAAGCAAATGATACAGAACATTTCCATATAATATGGTATAAGATGGAAGAATTCTTTAAGTTACTAGAAAGTGTATATTATTGTTACTGCACGGTTATATGTCGAAAATAACAGATAAACCCATCAAGAAATAGTCAGTAATTAAAATTACATATACATCTTTTAGTTGCGACTATAGATGTAATTTGAGTATTCAATTAAATCTGTCATAAAAATTTAAATTTAAAATTCGAAAATATATTTTCAAATTAACACGACATACTGTTTTTTATTTAGTAATTAATTCTGTTTTATTAAATACTGTTCTAGCTATAGCGATTCTTCTGGCTAATTAATTTAGTGCCTTTTATATCTGTTAGTGCCAGTCACGGTAGCCGAGCGGTCTAAGGCATGCACTCTCTTCGCTCGCTCGGAAGCAGGAATCGTGGGTTCGAATCCCACTCAGGGCATGGATGTTTGTGTGAGGGTCACAAGAAGCGGATATATTGTCGCTTGTTTCCTAGGTAACGCGACGATGAAATATTGTAGGTTTCGGGTTTGACGAATACGTTTATTGGACTCTCACTCAGTTACACTCACTATAACAATTATTCTCCTATAAAGCCCTTTTAGACGAAGCGATCTTATTAGTCCGTCGTCTCTCTGCGTTGGTTCTTCAACGGTTATACTTGCACTACTATTCTCGGTGAAGTGTCTTGGCTCTTCGTTCTTCGAAGCTTGACTGTTATATCCTACACTTGGGCTGAATAGAGCACGCTTTGTCGAAGGGTTCAGTTTCGTTGCTGTCATGCAAACGACTCTCTCGTTGCTGCAGGAATACCTGCTTACTGGTGGGCGTTGTCGTATTGCACCTGCCTCAAACAATTTGTTTCTTAGGCATTGCCAGCCTCTTTGTATCGGTGGGAAACCCCACTGTCAGGCTTTCGTGTTGTTTACGCGATTTCCTAGGCAACGGGCTGCTTATATTGCGTTGCCTAGGAACTGCTAGCCGTTAACCAGCGATGGACGTCTTATAGTCCAACCTTCCTGGCTGCACGTCACAATATATATAATTATGAGGGTAAAATGGAAAGAACGTTGTTTTTTAAACAGATGGTATATGTAGCAGCCGCTGTGCTTTAAGGAATTAACTGATCGTAAGTAAGGAGGAAGGGTTTTGTTATAATGAAACGGGGCATTTATGCATGCGGGAGAAAGAAGTTTGTGCGCGTGACGCTACTACGCACTCAAGAGGTTAGTTTCACAGCAAGTGAGTCTCTTTCTCTCTCTCGTATAGGATAATATGCTCCCCGTTTTTGTTCTGTGTTGCTCAGAACGCTGCAATACTGCGCTCTGCGAACAGAGTTCAGCCATATTTCCTTATCATTTCCGCTAATACAAGTTCCATATTACCCGACTGTACGGCTCAAACACGGTTATAACCCGTGGACTGAGAGACAGCCAGAAGCGCACACGTCGCGTCCGCCATCTTTTCTGAAGTAGGTCAACAGCCCAGCGTAGAATTTCCTTCATGACTTCAGATATAGAAACGCTGTTACTTCGGAATAGGGGAGTATTTTTGTGTTCGTATCTGTTCTGAAATAACTGGATGCGAGTTATACCTACAGACTTCAGAGAGTGTTGAAGATGCGGTAGGCCACGGTGGTATTTCAAAATAATCATGGAGTGTCATCAGATTGAAAAAGAAATTTAACAAATTCTTCTCCATGCTCACTCCAGGGGCTGCGGCTCCAATTATGACTCTCACAAACTCTACCCACATCTCTTTTGCTATATAATTCCTTACGTCACAGCTTCCTTAGTAATGCGCATTCTGGAGATGTCTTTTCTTTCGCTCTCTTCTTCAACTGTTTTCATAAATATGATCTAATTATCGTGACAGTGGTGTATTAATATAATGATCAATTTCCTGGACATTATCTATCGTGTCAGTTTTCATCTGAAACGACGTTTCGGAGACCGGACAGTGGATAACGAGCTGATAATCGAATATTTTATCCTACTTTGAGGTTTAATGATGAAGTCCCGAGTTGTGTCCTTTGCCTCAGAGACGTGAAGGGGTTCCATGAAGGGAGTGAGGTCATGAGAAATAAAAGAACTTTTAATGTCAAAAAAGTTTAATCATCTGTTCCGCAAACACCCGGCAGGATTGTTAATCCATGTATTAAAAATAAATATAACCATTAGATTTTGCAATTTACCGGGAATATTCATAGCCAAATAAACATCACAGTGCAGTATTTTCATTTTAAACATTAATTTTTATATGGCGCTTAATACGAATTAGCTTATTAAAATATTATTTTAAATACGATAAATTCTGGGGAGAGGGGCAAGGAAACCAAAAGGGAGGTCGTGATGTAAAATGTTTGAATACAACTGGTCTAAATCATTTTTGAGAGTATTTCGGTCTGATCAGGCAATCTTGCGGAAAAGTAATCGCGTGAGATTTCCAGAATAATGATTTTACTTCCGGTGGTACTTTGGAAACAGAATCTAACAATTTTCTAATAATGATCTACGTCACCACCTGAAGTTGATGCACCGTTAGACATGTTCTGGGCACAGTTATAAGCACCCAAACTTGATAATCTAACTGCATACAATGTGCATCAGTGTTATCTCTGCAAACAATGACACGACTTCCCGTATCTGGGTCTGTTCATTTCAGTGGAAACTTCCGATAGGTTCAGCTGCACAACGAGATTGCGGTGAGCAGTTGGGCTCAGACCTGATCATTGAGTTACGACTGCAAACAACAGGCTTCCGCATGTGACGTAATGTTCTGATAGAAGATGAAGACCTATCCTCCTCGGAACAAGATGGCTTCACACTTGTACTAGTAATTACACAGACAATTCAAATTACGGGTTCGTAATTGCAGTACCCCCCTCTCTCTCTTATTTGTTTCTTCATTTTGTTCCTGTTTTCTTCAACAGCGCGCTACTCAAGCAGCGCCGGGATTTCTTCCAGTTTCAAGGAGAGGAGAGGGGAGGCCCGAAAATTTATTACGAACTCACTTTTAAGCTCTTTAAGACTGTTTTCACTAACAACCTTAGGGCATTTATGAGGGAAAATTACTTTCAGAGTGCATTAAATTAGCATTATTATTATTGGGTATATTTATTCCTTTTCTTAAACCTTGACTTATACAAAACTCCAGGCTAGGTGCACGCCTGGCTTGTTCCTCACCCCCCCGACGCCCATGAACAAAACATTCAATAAACTACCACATAAGAAATTAACGAAGACGCACGGATCACACTGACTAGTTAAATAGATAAAGCCTTTCTTGTGCTTATCTAATTAAACACTAAGCCTTGACGGAGTATATGGGTGTTGATGTATAGTTGCACGTTTTCTCGACCTCGGCGCTAGTTGGTGGTGAGTGGTAAACTACACGCCCCGGCCGCTGTACCTCCTGGAGGAAAAGCCCCCCGTACCAATTGGATAGGAGGTTGGGTGGACCTCAGAGCCGATCTGGACACTGGAAAAGAGAAAATTTTTGAACCCTACCAGGACTCGAACTCCGACCCCTGTCGTGCAACCTATAGCCAGTCTCTATACCGACTGAGTGATTCTGGCTTCCAAGTTAATAGAGAATAATTAATTAAATATTAATTCCTTGACGCTTTTAAGTTAGTACTTATGGCCGTGCTCTAGCTCAAGCGGTTAGTCGCTAGATTCCCACAGCGGCGGCCCGGGTTCGATCCCGGGTCTGTTCAAGTGGGATTTGTGGTGGACAAATTGGCGCTGGGGCAGGTTTTCTCCGAGTACTTCGGTTTCCCCTGGCAATCTTCATTCCACCGATTGAACCACAGTCACCCTCACCTATCGTCTGGGACTGGTACAATAGGCAGGTTTTCTCCGAGTACTTCGGTTTCCCCTGCCAATCTTCATTCCACCAATTGCTCCACAATCACCCTCACCTATCATCTGGGGCTGGTACAATAGGCAGGAATTGGCCGCAGTACTAGGGTTTCCCTG
>NW_019736395.1:389010-396586 GCF_002891405.2 Cryptotermes secundus
ACTTCGGTTTCCCCTGCCAATCTTAATTCCACCGATTGCTGCACAATCACCCTCACCTATCATCTGGGGCTGGTACAATAGGCCAGAAGTGGCCGCAGTACAAGGGACTTAGTCCCACCCCACTAGCAATAAAAAAAATTACATTACTTGTGTATTTCTGATAGATTGGGCCCGAGTGAAGTCACCAGTCTTCCTGGTAATATCAGGCTAATGAAAATAATATTTAATTTACAAGCAGATGAATGAAAGACGGTAATAAAAGCAGACCTTGAAGCGAGTTGGTCAATCCGAATGCCCACCCACGCTGGAAGACACTCGGAAATTGAATGCCCAAGCGTTATCATTCGTTACACAAGCTGCCGTACCAGTTCCTTCCGCTGATTTCTCCAGTGTTCCTTTTCAGTCCTACACGTTATCGAATGATATGTCGAGGTCGATATTATCGTCGTCAGCCACTAAAATATGCCCAAATATCTATTCGTAAACAACCTCTTTTTAGTAAGCCGCGCTTCAGGCAGCCATACCTAAACATTATCAGTGACCTATTGCATAACTTACTTTCACGGAACCTGTTAACTCTCGAAACTTATTTGCTTTTTTAACCCGAAATTGTGTAATTTCACAACTTCTGTCTCGTCTTTACATTATTTTTGTGCACAGATGGATATCTCAGGAAAAGAGATCACGTGCGTGATTTTGTGCATACGGTAACGAACATTCCGGTCCCGTAAATGGCAGGAAACTTTCTGAGTAGGAATCAGCTTTATGGGTTCACTTGGCTAGTTAACTGGGTCTGGTTAGTTAGTACGTTGAATGGCATGGGTCATGTGAGTACGTGACACTCAGAGTTTGGCACGGGCTCTTGGGTAAGTTTAAACAAAATGACAGATGTAATTCGTCGATAAGGTCGAAATGTTTTGAGATGGAAATTTAGCAGGAACCCACATTCGAAGTGCGTCCAAATAAGCTAAAGGACGGACGGAAGGACGGACGGAAGGACGGACGCGGACGGATGGGTCCAACACGTCGCAGTTATACGGCGCAATAAAGTTCGTCCCTTCTGACTTCGAACAGCTATCTGCAGGATGTAGGTCACATGGCAAACAGCTAACTCCATGAAGCAAGGCCTCTCTGAGTGGCCAGTTCTCTCTCAACTAGTTACCGAAGCGTTTGCGCTTTGTACAGCCCAAAGGTTCGCGTCGGCACAATGTATCTTCAGATAGATTCTGTACGTCTATCTACCTATCTGTCTATCTATCTATCTATCTATTTATCTATCTATCTGTCTGTCTATGACTCTAGAGCTCTTTTTCGGACCTTGGTGGCTCTTTTCAGATTTTTGATCTTTTACACAGTTGGTAGGACTCCCTGTGAATTCGTGAAGCATAATGTCCAGGTCACCACTGCACAAGTCTCATAGATTCCGCACACTGCCGCGTGCATCACTGAAGCCCACAAACCACACGGGCGGACATACGGAAAATTGGGTCGTCCTTTTCAGTTATTTTAACTGATACTGCCTAATTATTTTAGAAACAAAACTTATTTTAATTACATTAATATTTTAGCCAATCCCTCGGAGGAACTTGTAAACTCTAAAGGGCGCGGCCTTTGGGTGGTGCAAGAGGCAGCCCATCTGGTAATTCGGGCTGGTCTGAATATGCTGAATAAAGTCTCGTGGACCAACAGGGTGCCTAGTTCCTGGGGCATTAGAATACATGGGCCACCCTCTCTCCAGGGGAGAGGACTGACTGGACCTTATCACCAGTCTCCGCCCATGTTGAGGTTGAACAACATGGGTTAAGCTTCAAGTCGATCACAGTGGCCACGCGGTCTAAGGCATGAACCGTTTCGTCCGCTCGAACACTGGGATCGTGGGTTCGAATCCCATTCGAGACATTGTTTTCTGTGTTTGTGTTGTTCTGTATGCAGGTGTAGGCTTTGCGAAGGGCTGATCCCCGTCCAAGGTGTTCTACCGACTGCCTGTAGATTAAGAAACTGAAAGAAGGGCCAAGGTCCAAAAGGGCTGTAGAGCCATGGATAGATAGATAGATAGACGGACGGATGGACGGATGGATTAATCTAGTCTTACTACACTTGTAAAATGTCTCGTTTGTAGCGTTGGCTGTGTCTCTTTATGGTGACCGGCATTGACCGAAATATGTAAAGATAAACTTCTATATACTGTCTTCGCTCGCTTGGAAACCGGGATCGTGGGTTCGAATCCCACTCAGGGCATGGATGTTTAGTTTGTGTGTGTGCGTTTTTCTGTGTTTGTGTACAGGTAGAGGCCTTGCGACGAGCTGATCACCCGCCCAAGGAGTCCTACCGAATTTGTAAGATCTAGAAAATTCGAAGTGAACGGAGAAGTTCATGGAGGTAGGCCTAGGCCCACTGGGGCTGTAGTGCCAAGGAAAAGATAAACTTCTATATACTCAAATTAATTTGTTTTACTTTATGGACCTTGTTGCTCTTTCACGTACTCGTATTTTGAAACTTGATGGCTCGAAATATTTCTTATAAAGAATGTGTATTAATTATTTAAATTTCGTAAAGGAGTTATTTAAAATATATGGAATCATAAATTGTGATTAACATTTAAAACAATTTTGGCGGGAGAGTTAATGATACATTGAATATTCATTACCGTAGGCATAAAATCCCGCCAGCCGAACCTAACATATATTCTCATATCCAAATTCTTCAAGATCAGTTTCGATATTGAACTTCTAGCTACACCTAGGCTGTCCGAGTAGTCTCCTGCCTTCTGTTTTCTAGACTACACATTTGTATTAATTTTCCACGCCCATAATGCGTGAGGCGTTCCTCGCCCTTCTTGTCTTCCTTGAATCATTGCCCTAACTCTGTAGAAGATGCAGTTCTGTAGCCCCTCGACGTTATGCAAACCGAAGAGCAGATACGATGACAGACCTTTGAGGTGAAGTAATTACTGTATCGAGCTGAAGACTTCACTATTCAATGTCCGAAAATGTAGCACGAAATTGCTTATTATCTTCTTTCTAGGTTCCCTTACCACTCTGCCAGAATCTAGCCTACGTGTCGGATGGAAATATGATAGATGAAGTACGAATTAGAAAACATTTGCAAGGAAGCGGTTTGATCTAACAGAAGAAATATCCTAGAATTTGAGTAGAAGGGTTGAATAAATCCACGGAAAACATCAATCAGTAGTTCCGGTGGCCTATCCTTGATTGGAAATGAGCACCTCCCGAGTAAGTGTCCACAGTTCTACTGTTACGCTAACCCTTTTGGTGCACCATTCTCTTGAATCCATATGTTCCTCATTTCCCAGAGATTTTTGTTCGATAATGCTTATGCCAATCCTTAGCGATTAGTTCAATATTAAATATTAAGTTTTAAACAAATACTTTTCCCCAACAGTAGAAGGACACCATGTAAAATTCAGGCGTTATACACAAAAATATTGAGCAAAATTTGGTGAGAAAATTACAGGTAAATCACTGTAACAGGCCTTGAAGTCCGATAGGGTTGTGAGATGTTGAAGCTCACACATTTTCTAGATAATCGGCTCATAGATGGCGGTGGGATTGTCTTACTTGCGCGCCGGCCACACTTTACCCTCAGGAAAAGTCCTGGTACTCGTTTCTGTTAGAGGGTGATTCGAGCAGCGGGCCACAATGCGAAAGGAAAGATTAGGTCGATAGAAAATTCTAATGACTTCATAAGGGAAATCAAAGAGGAGAAAGAAATGTCTGTCACAAAATTCGGGTCATGTTTACATGTGGCATGTTCCAGATATCCTCAATTTGATAGGAGCAGGACCTGTTTGGTGGAGAATTACTTCCCGTAAGATGTTTACATGCAGGTGCCGCGTATCTCAGCTCTTCTTTGAAAGTTGTGCAGTGATACGTGTGAGCTCTCCTGCGGTGCAGCTTCTGAAGCAAGGGAGTCCCAGGAGGGCGTAAGTAAACTTGCACAATGCTTAAATCAGTTTATAAGATGCTCGTGTGCGCCGATCGATAGTGAGACACTCGAAAGATCGTGATGTTGAGGGAAAGTGGGGCAATCAACCCAGGATCTGTGGAAACATGAACATAGCCCTGACGATGATAGGTCATTAGATGGACATATAAATGCCTCAAGGAAGATTACAGAATACTCGTATCCGATAAAGCGAGTAATGAGAATGGTCTTGAAATAAGAACAGAGAAAATTATGAACACCTTGACACTAGAATGAAAGAAGAACGGCGTATAATGACACATAATAATATAATAAATTGCTAGTTCACATATGACGGGCTAACAGATCATAACTGGTTTCGCTAAATATAAAAATTAAAATATTCTTCGAATATTTGGAAGGAAAATCACATGACAATTTGTGGTCATGTTTGTGAAAACGATGTTTGGAAGGTTAGATGCAACTCAGTAATAAATAGTTTACTTCAAGGAGAGAACATAGAGAGACACACAGAATCTCTTAGGCCAAGTTGGTTGGTCATGTGGAGCGTATGGAGAGTGAGAGGACTCTGAAATACATATTTATTGAACGGCGAACCCTTTGGACTTCGTGGAAGAGGAAGACCTAAGAAGAGCTGGTTCCAGGATGCGAAGGATGACCTAAGACGAAAGAGGATTACCAATGGAGAGAGAAGGCGCAGGAACGAAATGTATGTCTGTTAATTGTGAATGAAGCCAAAGCCCACCAAATGCTGTAGAGCTGAGAACGAAGAAGAAGAAGAATATAAAAAGGAATTCATTGGGGGGAATATTTGCTGCTCTTCAGTTTAAATTTTGTCTTCTCTCCTACGATCTAGAGAGGTCGAGCTGAACTGTAACTTCAAGTTAGATCTTTATAAGAGCTCAGTACTGTTTCTCGTACTGAGGAAGGAATATAGAATGAGGGTGTTTCAGGACAGGGTTCTCAGGAGTGCATTTAGACCCAAAAAAGCTGATGCAGCAAGAGGTTTGAGAACATTACAAGGAGAGGAGTTTCGTAATTTAGCTAGTAAGTGCTGTCACGTGATAGAGTAATTTGGGTTGGTAATCGGAAATGTTGATCCCTTAAACAACACGTGACTGCGCTTTACAAACCACACACTGACCAGTGTTCTCAGTGACGGTCTTCACTGCTCTGTTTGGTAGCGTCATCCAACGGCGGACGTTCCCCATCCTCTGGATGTTCAAGCTGACCGCGGCCTCAGCTACTGCAACTCTCAACTGACTGACTGACTGCCTCCAGACTCTCTCTCTACTCCTCTCTAGACTCTCGACTCGGACTCTACCCGGACTGACACGAAATGGCAGCAGGTCCTTGTTACATAGCCTCAGCACGGACCGTACAGAAAACATCGCTTCCAACAGCTCTTCAATTATTTCATGAGGGTCTGTTGTGACCTTCACCTGACGACTACTGAGCCATTGCCTAGCAATGGACATGTTTACGGAGCCATTCTATATCAACGGCTATCTCTGCTGGCTTCAGATTTCTGGCTTTAAATAGACATGCAGACATGTCACAGTAACAGTACTGTTGGGGTGTTCAACTCAAAGAGGACGACAATTGCTAAGAATGAGTTTGGTGCCAATGAACCTATATGCGAAGAAATTGGTTCTTTCGTGGGCAGTCCGATGACTATTTGATGCAGAGAAGGACGATAAAACAAGAAAAAGTTAAAAGTATCACTGAAGGAACATGAACTCAATTGGCTGTCTCAGAGAGGAAGAACACTATTCTCTGCGAGATAACACCGTGTAGTCGTACCTAAATAGAATTTGAGCAGTATTAAGAGGGGAGTACTGATGGTGAAATCACTTCTACAATTTCTTTAAGAAGCAAAGAAATGCTTTGGATTTGTGAACCTCACAATGATGGTTACAAGGAGTACTATTTTCTGGGAAACAGTCTGGTACATGTTTACCACTATTTCGAAGAAACTTTCTGCCTCCATTTCAGGTTCGAATATTTCCTAGCCAAACAACGAGCAAGACGAAGGAAGCGGTAATTTCGTCCGAAACATCAGTGAACCCTTACTGGGCTATTGACATCTCAGAAGAAATTACTTTTTAAATGGAATGGCTTCTGTGGCAGTCATGTCGTTCCTTCTGCCGGCCTAGTATCAGTGGAAAGATTTCTTAAAATTTGTTGTCGGGAAGTCATCAAAATTCGGACATATCCGATTTCATATTGACCCATAACAACACGTAGTTTCCGTGGTGCCATGAATAGACCTCTCCATGTATCCTACAAGGCGTTCAGCAGATTCTGTTGAAATTCGATACTGGAAATTTTCACAGGTTTCATTAATCTTAATTCTAAGCAAGTCAGATTAACGAATACTGGGAATTACTAGGTTGTCAGACTTTATCCATCATCCGGTATTCTAAAGCTAGAGAACACAACGTTTCGGAAACTGGATCTGTTGCCGTCCTCAGGTGACTGGGGAAGACACCTACTCAGTTGGGTCCCTTGGAAAGGGATAACTTCAGTCACTGGGCAACACGTTTCAGAGTCACTACAGCTACGTATTTAGTTACCTAAGACCAGGCTAATTCAGTGGGAGATAACATAAAAACATGCTATTAAAATTGTGATACCACACGCAAGTGCAAGGTACTAGGATATAGAAAGTAAAAGAAAAAAGTAAAGCTATCCCTGTACCAGGTCGTTAAGGCCCATATGGTTGTGAGACGTTGAGGAAGGAAGAAATTTATGCTACATACTTAGCAACCAAGAATAGGTGTGTCCCCCCTCACCTGAAGACGGAAGCAGATCCAGTGTCTGATACGTTGTGTTCCATAGTTCCTTTAGAACACAGGACGATGGACAAAGTCCGAAAGCCCACCAATTCCTACTATTTTACACCATCGTCGGAACATTTTAGAATCTAATTCTAACGAATAGTGTTTGTAAATTTCTACACTCTGCTGAAGAGTACGCGCCTTACTAATGTCAATAATCATTACGGAGGGTTGAGGTGACCTACCTGATTCTTGGGTGCGCTGTGCATACTAAAGTGTGCTACCGTACAAATCCATGCGCAGAAAGCCTTAACATAACGGGAGGACTAGAAGTAAAGACAACACAAACACTGGGGATATCACATTCCCCGAAAGGTTTGTAGCACAAATAAGGTTCATGTCCATCTACTCTACCCACCAGGGTTCGTCTTAACCTGCGTAGGCAACATTACGGAAGAAAAATCCTCTGCAAATTCCCACCGGCATATGACTGCGTGAAATGCGTTGAAAATGCTGTCTGATAACTGTTGATGACGTAACGGTCCACGTTACTGACGCACCCTCGTTTTGTAGCGGAGGATTTACACGTATAACCTCAACTGTGATGAAAACAAAAACTCCTTTCGAGATTAGTGTACTGTCACTAAACAATTGCAACGATGTAGGCGATACAAGGGCTCACATGTGGGCCTGAGGTCCTCGTGACGATGATGAAAAATTCTTCTACCCTGAAGATGGAGGCAACAGGGTCCTCTGATACTTTATCACCAACCGAATACACGGCTTCACGTCCATGAAGAGAGTAACTTTCCATAAAATAAAATCATTATCTACATTTTAACACTTCAGAA
>NW_019736395.1:396782-414287 GCF_002891405.2 Cryptotermes secundus
CTACAAGCCGGAAGGTCACGGGTTCAAGTCCCGATGAGGTCATTTGAATTTTTTCAATTGACCTAATCTTTCCAGCCACACTATGGCCTTGGGATCGACTCAGCCTCTAACGGAAATGAATACCAGGAATTAATTAAATAATTTTTCTGGGGAGTAAAGCGCGGCCGGCGCGTAAGGCTGACAAGCTTACCGCCATATTTAAGCCGATTTTCTAGATAGTGTGGGACCCTCAACGTCTCACAACCCTATGGGCCTTCACAGCCTGGTACAGTGATAACTTTACCCTTACTTTTTCTTTTACACATTGACATAGGATTTGGTTCCATCTGCTTAAAAAGTCCATGCGAAAGGAATTCGGAGACGTGGGTTGTGGCGTTGTCTAATAAATAAATGGTGCTTGGGGTTGCGTATTAACGCTTTAACTCAAAACCAAGGAACCAGAAAGCTGAAAGTTAGGGTAACTTACAACATTTTATATGAGTGAAATTCCAGAATGAGAGTTGGAATAAAATTAAGAATTCTGTTGTGAAGCTGATTAAAATGACACATCGCAATATCTCGGACTAAAATTAATATTGTGACATGATGCCTAAAAGCTGGAATAGTGAAGTCGGAGCAGACGTTCATTGCCAACCAACGGCTAGGTGAACACATTCCCAAGGGTTAAAAGAATAGGCGTCAGTTGTTACACAGCGGTTCTTGTTACTATGATTCACTGCACTCAGTGTAACTTTAACTGTTGAGAGCCCATATCCATAGCAACGAAGGATCGCGATACATTAAATGTTGGGAACGGTGTCATGAGCGGTTTTCATGACGAAGGAACAGTGCAGCGCATTTTCAAATTTTATGTTAAGATCTACTTGAAAACTCCATAACTGATCCCAACGGTGTCTACGAGCTCGTGGAGTATTCGGTGACTGTCTTCATTTGGAGTTCTCGAATTTTTTTAACATTTTCCGTCGTTTTGCTGGTGCTTGGTCTCCCTGAAATTTCATCATCTTCAACTGGCATTCGACCGACCTTGAAACGTGAATTCCATAAAAGAAACCGCTGTTCTGTTTAAAGAATGTTCTCCAAAATCCTCACAAAACATTAAAGGGTTTCGGTAGCGGATTTACCGAGCTTCACTGAAATCTTGATGCAGACGTATTGCTAATTTTGCCATCCATCGCAGATAAAACGAAACACGAAGTCGAAAAAGCACTCGTGTAAAAACAATGCTTTTTCACAACGCGGTGTCACGAGACAGACCGATTTTTAGGCTTTCAAAAGGTGTGACCTTGGCCTCCCTTCTCATTTTCTTTTACGGAAGCAGTTACAACAGTAACATTGTAGGAATTTACCTGTACCACCTCGTATAAATAAACGACCACAACTGCCATTGGATTACTTTTCGCAGCCATCAAAGTACACCAGTGAGTAAACAAACTTAGCTTTTTGGATTTTTCATCCATGGTGGCTCTGTTTACTTAGCCCATGTTATGCAATGTATGAGAAGAATAACCGCTACTCACTGCGGATTATTTTGATTAGTCTTCATCTGCACGTGCGAATACGGTTACATCCGTACACCACCTAACTGCAATAATCCCGTGAGAAGAGTTTACATTTCCCTCATGCTCCCTCCTCCCACAGCGATAATTGCTGATACTTCTACGTCACTTCGCAGAGTACTTGGGGTTTAAGTGTGGCCATATTTGTTCGACGTGGTACAGATAAAACAGTGCAGCAGAGAACATGATATGCTCCTATGAACCGCATCTCACTAATATGCTAGTGTAACAGGCGGTTGAGCCGTTGCGGGAGAGCGACAGTGAAGAACTATTTCAGAATATCCTCCGCGGCATCTGAAAGAGTTTCATAACATATAATTATTAAGAAGCCGATCACAGTGGCAGGCCAGCGCAGTGTAAGACATGAACTGTTTTCGCTCACTGGAACGTTGGGATCATGGGTTCGAATCCCACTGGATGTCGGTGTTCTTATTCTGTTTGTGTTATTCTTTGTGTAGGAAGTGACCTTACGACGGGCTGATCCCCTGTCCAAGGAGTCCTACAGACTCTTTATAGGATTAAGAACCTGAAAAATCGGCCNCATAACATATAATTATTAAGAAGCCGATCACAGTGGCAGGCCAGCGCAGTGTAAGACATGAACTGTTTTCGCTCACTGGAACGTTGGGATCATGGGTTCGAATCCCACTGGATGTCGGTGTTCTTATTCTGTTTGTGTAGGTAGTGACGTTGCGACGGGCTAATCCCCTCTCCAATGAGTCCTACAGACTCTTTATAGGATTAAGAACCTGAAAAATCGGCCGAGGTCCAACAAAAGAATTGTAGAGCCTTAGACATCTCCAAGAAGCGGAACAAGAAAATCAAGAGACTGAAATATATTTTACTCACCCTATTTTAGGCAGTCCAAATCATGTGTAGGAAATATTCAAGTAGCATCAAACAAACCTTGGAACAATCTTCAACAAAGACTGAAATTTACAGAGCAAGAGAATTTAGAGTGTTACTTATGAAACCTGTTGGGCCGCGCCATAGCTCAAGCGGTTAGTCGCTGGCTTCCCACGGCGGTGGTCTGGGTTCGATCCCGGGTCTGGCCAAGTGGGATTTGTGGTGGACAAAGAGGCTCTGTGCCAGGTTTTCTCCGAGTACTTAGGTTTCCCTGCCAATCTTCATTCCACCAAATGCTTCACAATCACCCTCACCTCTCATCTGGGGCTGGTACAATAGGCCAGAAGTGGCCGCAGTACAAGGGACTTAGTCCCACCCCAAGCAATAAAAAAACTATATGTATACAGGTATCTATCTATGGCTCTACAACCTTTGTGATGTTGACCGCTTTCTCAGTTTCTTATTCTAACACAGTCGGTAGGACTCCTTGAACGGCTGAGCCCTTCTTGAGAAGCCGCCAATTGTGCAGCTACTCAAGAACTTCCCAGAATTTTATGGAACCTGAAGGTTCATTGCAGTGTTCAGAAGATCCCTCCACTGGCCCCTGTCCTGAGACACATCAATCCAATCCATATCATCCCATCCTGTCTCTCTAAGGTTCATTTTAATATTGTTCACCCAACTACATCTTGGTTTCCCAGTGGTCTCCTTCCTTCTGGCTTTCCCACCAATATCTTATATTCATTCCTCTCTCCCTCTTTCGTGCTACATGCCCTGCTCATCTCATTCTCCTTGACTTGATTAATCTAATTATACTTGTAGAAGAGTACAAGCTATGAAGCTCCTCATTATACAGTTTTCTCCAGCCTCCTGTCACTTCATCTCTCTTCGGTCCAAATATTCTCAACACCCTGTTCTCAAACACCCTCGGTCTGTGTTCCCACTTAATGTCGAAGACCAAGTTTCACACCCATACAGAACCACAGGCAAAATTATTGTTTTGTATATTCTAATTTTTATGTTTTTAGACAGCAGACGAGAAGACAAAAGGTTATGGACTGAATGGGAGCAAGCATTACCTGAGCTTAATCTGCTCTTAATTTCCTCCTGAATCAGGTTTTGATTTGCTATAGTCTTTCCAAAATCTCTGAACTGTGTCACATTTTCAAAACATCTGTTACCTACCTTTATATCAAGATTTTGTCNAGTGTTCAGAAGATCCCTCCACTGGCCCCTGTCCTGAGACACATCAATCCAATCCATATCATCCCATCCTGTCTCTCTAAGGTTCATTTTAATATTGTTCACCCAACTACATCTTGGTTTCCCAGTGGTCTCCTTCCTTCTGGCTTTCCCACCAATATCTTATATTCATTCCTCTCTCCCTCTTTCGTGCTACATGCCCTGCTCATCTCATTCTCCTTGACTTGATTAATCTAATTATACTTGTAGAAGAGTACAAGCTATGAAGCTCCTCATTATACAGTTTTCTCCAGCCTCCTGTCACTTCATCTCTCTTCGGTCCAAATATTCTCAACACCCTGTTCTCAAACACCCTCGGTCTGTGTTCCCACTTAATGTCGAAGACCAAGTTTCACACCCATACAGAACCACAGGCAAAATTATTGTTTTGTATATTCTAATTTTTATGTTTTTAGACAGCAGACGAGAAGACAAAAGGTTATGGACTGAATGGGAGCAAGCATTACCTGAGCTTAATCTGCTCTTAATTTCCTCCTGAATCAGGTTTTGATTTGCTATAGTCTTTCCAAAATCTCTGAACTGTGTCACATTTTCAAAACATCTGTTACCTACCTTTATATCAAGATTTTGTCATGAATTTTGGTGACGAGACAGCAACATATACGAGTACTTAGTTTTCTTTATGTTTACTCCTAGACCAACCTCCTTACTATCGTCAGTTAAAGTTTGTGTGTTTCTCTTTATGGTAGCTATATTATCACCCAGTGGATTCACATCATCAGCATAGACCAGCAGCTGATGTGTTCCGTTTAATTTCAGTCCCACCTCGTTTTCCTGGACCTTCCTAATGGCATATTCTAAAGCAAAGTTGAAAAGGAGTGGCGATAAAGAATCTCCTGCTATTAGACCATTCGGGACAAATATTGTCTTATACCGACTTCACTATACGTTTCGTATAAACACATTTTAATCAGCTTAAATAGTTTCATGGGAACCCCAAACTCTATCAGAGTACTGTACAATACTTCCCTTTTAACTCAAAATACAAAATATGGATTTTTTTTCCTTGGCACTACAGCCCCAGTGGGCCTAGGCCTACCTCCATGAACTTCTCCGTTCACTTCGGTTTTTCTAGATCTTAGACATTCGGTAGGACTCCTTGGGCGGGTGATCAGCTCGTCGCAAGGCCTCTACCTGTACACAAACACAGAAAAACGCACACAAACATCCACGCCCTGAGTGGGATTCGAACCCACGATCTCGGCTTCCGAGCGAGCGAACACAGTGCACGCCTTAGACCGCTCGGCTACCGTGACCGGCCCACAAAATATTGATTATACTTCCAATTTCAACCTTTGACATATGATATAACCATATGCAAACCGTATTAAAATTTTCATAAAATAAACTTATTAATAGAGTTAATGAAGCAGAGAGCATTATGTAGTACTCACATGACCCATGTACGAACCCATGTAGCTGTTGCCGGTGAACGTGTCCCTGTAAAATTGTAATGCTGAAGCATACATCAAGTTGCACAGACATATATTACACAAATTGTGTTCACGGCCAGTGCTTTGTTTATTCAACGGTGCTTCTTCATCGCAAGTAATGTTGTCAAAGCTGATAATTCCTCACAAGAAGGACAAGACACTCGTCTACATTTGTAACTGTTTTGCTGATAGGCATCCTGTAAACTACACTCCAAAGTTTAACTAAATATTCACTGAGATCAATTACAAGTGCCAGTACAAAAACAATGTGGTACAGTATTAAACATTTTTTTTAAAAAACACCGAAACACACGTTAAAATTTCAAATTAACTTATAATCACACCGTAGCATGGCCCCACTTTCACTATAACACTGGACCTAACCACTCTAGCCATACCGTTCTCTCAGCTGTACATTGGCGATGTTTTGTACATATGAAACCGTATAAGACTGGGGCCACACGAGCGCACAAAATGAGTCCGTTGTAACGAACGTCGTGACGTCCGTTGTAGAAATAAACAAGAGAGGCGAATGCTACGCTTTCTTCTGGCTCCATTGCAGACAAAACACTACGCACCGCATTCTGCAACTGTGTGGCGTCCTCAGCAACGTCAGGCATTAAGTACATTCGTTGCAATGGACGTACTTCGTGCGCTCGTGTGGCCCCAGCCTAAGACTGCATTTAGGCTACACTTCGAGGTCCCTCCCCCCTTTCCTCTCTTGTTTAACACAGATTCTGTCAATTGGTTACTGCAGTGATCTCTGACTTTTCTTTTTGAATATAACAATTAATCAATTTATAACAGCACAGGATGCATTAAACAACATTAATGACGTTAATGACCGTACTCATTATGCAGTTGCACTATTCGACCTACTCTCGACTTCACTTCCCACCCCTCTTCAACCCCCAACACAGAGGACAGCTCGATCAATGCAATTCAACTGTTTCTCTCCCTTCCAATGCTTCCATCCCTCAACCCTCCTTTCGGACATGAAAATTAAATGAACCAGTCTGTCTGTACCGGTCTGTACAGATCCGGTGGTCATGATATTGCTCCGTAATAGCGAGTCAAGCTATAATTATTTGTCTGATGAACCGATACAGTTGCGTGCAACAGCCAGCCAGATCCCACAAGGGGGCAGAGGTTCTTGTCTCAACAGGCGAGTCACCCTGTCCTTAAGATAATTCTTATATGCTGATTTGTAGTCCGGGTAGAGCAACACTCTCCTGTGTTAAAATGTGAGGCTGAAGAACCAGGTTCTTTGCGTTCGCGTGTACGTACAGTATGTCATCAAGTTCTGCCGTGATCAAGGAAGGTTATGTCGATATTGTGTGAGATCCGCAAGGATTGAGGGCCCACCAAATACGATAAAGTTGTTTATGGTACACCGGTTTTCTATCTTTATGGACGAATGTGCGTCTCTGTAGTTCGTGAACGGTTGGAAGCTTTTCGCGAATATGAGCATTCGAAGTCCAGAAACAGAGGCGTTTCAAATGGGCCCCATAATATAAAATTTCGATTTCCTTGAAATAGAAATTACAATTTTTATTAAATTTCAGTAAATTATGGAGACCATATCCCTAAGTAAAAGGCTTAGGTGGTATTATCAGGAAGATACATGTAAGCGTTTAAAGAGAACCAGTTTATACGTAATGCGTGCATGTTCTAAGCTGTTAAGTCAGAGGCCACCATTGGTATGCCGGTTAACATTCAAGAAAATAGACATCTTATTTTGGGCTTGTCAGGAAAGCTCGTATTTTTGGATGTAGAAAGTTATTTACTAGGCACCGGCCTATGAAGGACAAATAATTAAATACCGAATATGAATGAAATTCGTGTAGGATCTGAGGATGTCACATAAAGAGTTCTACCTTCTGGGACAAAATGCTGCATACTCCGTTGAAAAATTTGCTTGCTAGCTGCTTAATGTTGATTTCTTGTTTGGCTTACCTTTCAACTCTGAATATACAGGCAATATATTCCCCCGAAATATCGGTTTAGCTTTCGCTGGCTTCGACTACGATATATCCCAGAAAACAGAATTCTAGATGAAAAACAGTCAGGCGCCAGAGAGGCGCACGTACATAGAGACAGACATCATTCCCAAAACCATTTTGCCTATTCATGGGGACTGAAGACCAAGTAAATCCTCCAGAATCTCGAAATAGATATTGACACGTCTCTTGGTAACGCGACAAGTAATTCATGGGTTCCGGATTAGATGAATCGATATATTGGATATTCAGCAGACGAAACTACAGTTAATTATAACACCATCTTACGAAAAATGATGACACCACATAAACTGAAGCCTTCATTCTAGCTTCTTCTGACTTCTTGGGATGTAGTCTCCTGGGCTTTGCTGAACTCTGCTTTTCTACTGTTACTCTGTTTGGCTGACTTGGTTTGAGTCTTATGTTACGCCCGACCGTTAGTCGGCCAGTCTATCTTGCAATAAGACACCAATCTGAAGCTTACGACTGGATTCTTTATTACTGCCAGGCAGTTGCGAATTTGTTGATGTGGGGCGCTCCCTCTGACGACAGGACGGGTCTGTCGTTTACAATTTCTGCTGGCCCTCGCCAGCGCATTAATTCTCTGGTCCGAATCCCGTGGGACTTGTGATCTTATTTTACTGTTTGAGACTAGATACCTACCATTTCGTCGCCTCCTACGAATCGCAGGGCTGCTGTCGGTCTATTATCTTTGCTAGTCAAATGGTCTAGAAATTGCCTTCAACAGTAGAGTTATCACGTTCCTAGCCGTTACTGTGTTTTGATCGATTTGTTGCGGTATGAACAACCTTTACCTATTTGTTGTAAGAGAAATGTTTCTCTGTGCTTTACCTGGGAAATGGCGACTCTATGCAAAGCATCGGTTTCTCCGTCGAATTCATTGATGGGGAAAAGTGATTAACTAGCCGTTGCCTAGCAATGGGCTCCTGGTTCTACCTCCACTATTGGAGCTTTCAGGTGTCATGTCACAATATTGTATCTTCCAAAATTAATCCTCATAATTTACAATAGATCACTGTGGTCGCGGTGCAAGGGCCAAGAAGGCCCACCCCTTATACATTCATTCATTCAATCCTCATAATACACACGGGGGGGAAAAAAAGAAGTAAAAATTGTTTTGCCGTATAGTTCTGCTAAAATAGCTTAAGAACAGGGATCTTAATGTTGGACGTCATTGGTTTGAGACGCCAGAATTAATGACGGTCCGTGCCTTGTTGCAAGTGGCGAGTTCAAGCACAGTGTTCTCTATGTGGGATTTATGGAGGGTAAAGTGAATACAGGCTTCTCTCACTTTCGCTTTACGAACGATGTAACGAACCATCACTGGGGGCCGGTACAATATAACCATTTGAAGCTGCGACTCCTACCCACCGACGTTAGTGTCCTGAGTTCTTAAGCATGCTGGTGCAGACAATCAACACGACTACCACATATGAAGAGCGTCACACGTAATTGAATTAATTAAGCACTACGCCATGAAAACGTAGGGGGCAGTGGGTGTATAGATCCACGCTTACTTGACCTCGGCACTAGTTGGAGGTGAGTGGTAAGCCTCAGCCGCTTTATCCCAGTGGAAAGAGCCCCCTGTACACATTGGATTGGACGCTGGCTGGGCCCCAGAACCGGTCTGGACGACGTGGAGAACAGAAATTTCTTGAAAATACCGGTACTCGAACTCCTACCCCTCGGTCGTCCAGCCAGTAGCCAGTCGCTATACCGACTACGTTCTGTCAAGTATTAATGTTATCTAACGGGAAAATTTATATGGGAAAGAGAAAGTTGCATTTCCGACTGTACCAGCAAGGAGATTCTGTATGATTAGGTTTTTTCAATGCTAGTGGGGTGGGACTAAGTACACTTGGCACTGCGGCCGTTTATGGCCTATTGTACCAGCCCCAGATGATAGATGAGGGTGACTGAGAAGCAATTGGTGGAATAAAATTGGCGGGGGAAACCGAAGTACCCGGAGAAAACCTGCCCCAACGCCACTTTGTCCACCACAAATCCCATATGACCAGAACCAAGCTCGAACCACGGCAGCCGCTGTAAGAAGCCAGAGACTAACCGCTTGAGCTATGGCTCGCGGCGTTTTACCGCTGAGCATTCTCGCTCAGTTATATGTGTTTTGTATATAGAAAACGCCGCTCACCGTATCCGAGATTATGTACCGTGGAGTGCTATAGTGAATGGTGAATGATTAATTGGANGTGCTTGGTTCGAATTTCGACTGGGGCATCGCCTTTCGCGACTTCCTGTAGATGTTCTTACTCCCTTCTGGCAAATGCCAGAATAGTAAATCGCTTAGGCCAGACAATTTCCTTCATAATCTTTTCCATTTCATCACGTATTCATCATCCCGTCATATGACTCTATATGCTTTAGATAATGAAAGTGCTGTTAAATTACTACGGAGGATACAGTCGTGGCCATATCAACGTATCGAGTGGCTGAGGAAAACCACTAAATTTAAGTCTGGATAGCGGGTGTACCGGCTGAAATTGGGATCGAGCAACCTCCGAATAGAAATGTGGGATGTCATTGCTGCATCTGCCTGCTTCCTTAGAAGATTTCACAGAAATAACCGAACTCTCGATAAAATATTCCACGAATATTTCCACGGTTGACTATTTCCGCTTGACAGCAAGTTTATGTAAGCCCTGGGACTCTCAGCGGGACAGGTTTCCTTAACAACTGAAGGAGATGTGTGTGTGAAAGAGAGGGAGAGATGATTGTGGCTCTAACAGAAAACGGAAGAATTATTCACGATCTAAGCAACTTAACGATAGAAACACGCGTGGAATTCCACTTATACATGTTAGAGGTTTGGAATAAATTAAAACTGTGGCATGCTGCTGGCATCGCTCTATTATTTGCTAATCTTCTAGACACGACGACACCTCCTTTCGATTTTTACCAAATATTCACGAGCCCCAGCATAAATACTGTGGCGTACTTACTTCGTGCAAGATCGTTTGAGTCACAGAAACACTTGTTTCTAAATAACACAAGCACCAACAATGGAGCAACGTGTTATGGAACCCGCCTCTAGGCAACAGCTCGGTAAACACACTTCCATGCAGACGCAATGACATCACACTCCAATAGTACTTAGCTATCACGTGACTTGTTTTCTGTGTGGTCTTCATTACGCAACAGTAGAATTGTGTTTTCTGTGTTGCCCGCGTTGCTGTTAAATAACACATGAGTCCGCTTGCAGCTAAGAGAATCAAGAAGAAATTTTAGTTGTGTTCTGAGGTTCCAGGGTGATTGAACAAGAAATGGCAAGGCAACTTCATGGTGATTTGAAGTGCTAATTTCTGTGTTAAGGTATGTTGCCAGGAGAAGACTAGTGAAAACTGAGAATCGTAGTGCGTGTGCAACGGTGAACTGTAAATTGTGCAAATCAGCTATAGCGCTCTGTTAATTGTAATTAAGAGAGATTGTAATGTAACTTCTAAAAATGCAGCTATCTGATTTAGAACCAGTTATTTTAGTTATGCGTACCCCCAACAAGTGACAATACTAAATATTAATTTATTCATTAATTGTCACTGATTCAATTTCCATTTATATTCCTCAATGGGTAGAATTTACAGGTCAATATTTGTTACTGCAAAATTTTTCGGAATGAAACTGCATTGAACGTGTTGGAGCTACGTGGCTTCATGACACACGCACGCATTGACTTCTAGGGCCTCACCACTATTCCATCCTAGCAGTGGCTTCAGCCTTTGTAAAAAGTGTTGAGGGAGGAGAACAGTAACTAAGAAAAGGAGATCTGGAATTTAACAATTTACAAAATGTTTAGAAGAGAACTAATTAAATGGTTCGCCGTTTAAAGAGCCCTGTTGGATGACTCGGAGGAGGGCGATCCGTTTAGTGCTGGGAGACATCAAAAAAGAAATCTGTCGAAAAAGGAAGACAGTGTGACATCATCTGCGACCTTCCGTCTGTTAGACCATACAAAACAGAAATGTTGTTCGAAGAAAAAAAGAGGAAGAAGAAGAAGGAGGAGGAGGAAGAAGAATTAGTTGAGGAGAGCAGTCTTCTGGGATTTGGCATCGTGTATATGTGGTGTTAACCGACGTTTCGGAGGAACGTATCGCCTCCATCTTCAGGGTAGAAGGAAAAATATAAGAAATCCGCAAGCGAAGAGACCGTGAGAATTGGTAAAAGTAGACTGCTTTCTTCATAGTCACCGCAGTGAAAGCCTCAGATCTTACAAGAATTAATTGATTCACAAAGATAAATAAATTCCCTAGAGAATAACGGAGAGACTATTTACTAAAGTAACTGAAGAAGGATTATGAAAAGCGAACCTCAGTCTCCATCCAAAAGGGAGATTACGTGGTGGCTCAGAACAAGAATGTTGAAATGAGGCCTGTAGAAGACTGTGACCTTACTTCACCTTTGAGAATAATTTTGCCAGTAACTCAGTCAACATCAAGTAATACGAGGGTGATCATTATAGGCTACTGATCTGGCGATTGCTGAAAGTAACTGAGAAAATACACGAGTAAAAAACAAGTTCTGGAAATGGTTCGAACTAGTGTCAAATTGAAGACACAGGCTTTCTTGGCACAGATTTGCATATACCGAACTTTGAAACTGTAAACTTGTATTTCTCATCCCTGTTAAGTGAACGACTTTTTCTGCTCTGTTCTAAAAGCATGACTAGTAATCTGCTCTCTATTAAGCGCATAACTTACTGTCACGATTTCGGAGTGTGACAATAGACGTGGTATGGATTTATATTGGATTTATTGACACAATTCGAAACTACGGGTATTTACAACGCCATCATTGATCTCCACGCGTTAAAAATCGCTAGCAAATGCTAAGTCTTCTCACTCTTCACTAGTCGTATCCTGGCAACGGCTTTTAACAGAGTAATTTTACTAGTCTCACTGTAACTACAATACACATTAATTCTTCTTACTGCTGCACACTTGCAACTATTTTCTTCACAGCCGGACTTTCAACTCTTAACTAACTGTAGCGCCATCTCCTCTCAGCCCCCTTACAGAGCTCAACTCTCGACTACCAACACTCAGTCAGCTGGATTACCCCATTTGTATTCTTTAAGACCACTTTGCACGAACCAAATAGAATACTCCGTTTCCAGCATTAACTCTATCGTTGTGGACGCACGTTTACCCATTCGTTGCTTAGAAACGGGTTGCATGACATTATTGTGCTATTGTTGCGTGCATATTGCGGGCTTTACCTGACAACGGCCGTTGGTTACAGAGTAACGACTTAGCAACGGGTCTATACCCCACATTATGTTCCTCCTCTCCTTAAGCAAATGACTTAGTTTCTGCTCCGTGCTAAGCGCATAACGTGTATCTGTTCTTTGTTAAGCGTTTAACTTCTGCTTCTGCTGCCTGTCAAGTGAATGGCTTAAGGGTCTGTTCCGTGTTATAAATCAATAAATTTGCAACTTCATGACGTATTTAGGTAACAATAGTAGTTTGTGTAGGTACTGACGCCTTGAGAGTTCTCTCACGTAACCTGATCGGTGTGTCCCGCCCACACTGACTTGCAGCATCTAGATTTCAAGCGCATGGTTCAACTCCATTCGTAATTTAACACAGTTCTGTATCACTTATCACTTTCAAATGAAATGTTAAATGTAGATTTAGGCCCGCCGCCATATTGTAGCTTTCATGTGCACGAAAATAAAAAGTTTTATAATTTTGAAAGGTCAATTAAATACCTTACTAAATTTCAGGAACCTGACTTTGAATCGATAACTTCTCTCCCGTCTCGGAAATTTGCATGTTCTCTTAGCATTGCTGACAGCAGGAAATAGGGGATTATGAATATGAGGTGGTTTCAGTAGTAATGATGACCATACAAAGTTTCATGAAAATTCGTCTGTCCATTCAATATTTGTTAAGGGGAGCAAGCTTACTCAATGGATATAATAAATATAATACTAACAATTTAAAACAAATTTGAATTACACAATACGTAGGGCCAACATACTCTGATATAATCATGCGGGTAACTTCCAAATAATTTGTATTTATTCCATTAAGGTGTCTGTCTTGTTGTGTTGACGGCCACGTAAGGAACCATTTAGACTACAGCCGTCAGGGTCGTAACGAGGTGTAGTCCTACAGAAATCCACCAACAATTCGGAGAACTGCATCCATCTTCAGGTCGAAGAGTAACTGAAGTAAGAAACCAGTAGGAAGCAGGAGACAAACGGAGGACTACATGGCAATAAAAAGCAGGAGAAAGTACTTCATCGTAGTAACATTTGCGAGAACGTCAAACTCGTCATAAAATGATTTCATTGGCAGAAATGATTAATGAGAATATCCATTAATGTAAAGTCAGTTTATGACATCCGTTCGTAAGGGACTCTGTTGTAATACGGTTATGGGTTTTAAAACCCTCTGAAAACACAAATGTTTTGTTATCTTTTTAAAGAGATAAAACGTACTGAAACTCGGCGGTTATTTTTGCCCAAATCCATACACCTATAGCTGAAATCGGATAACATTATTGTCAACCGAACAGTTTAAAAACTGAAACAAATGAAACGTGTTTTTATCGCAGCCTTTTATGACCATAGATTTGAACTGGAAGCTGCAAAATAGGGAAATTAATATGTGCATTAAATATATATTTCACTAACTACACGTTTGTCCCTCATTTAAGCTCACAAAAAAATCAAATAATATTGTCCGTAGATATCAGAGTCTATGTCACGCATGCGTCCTGCTTTTATCGCCTACTGCTGCTGTTGCAACCGCGTTTTGTACGTAACAGAACTAGTGGCGACGCGACACGAGCGCAGCGGCGAATTAAGGAACACGGAATAAGCGACTCGCGACACAGTGCTCGGCTGTCAGCTGTTCAAGGAGCATCTAATGCGTAACTTCCGTAAATCCGCGTTTCATAACATATTCAAGTTCCGTTAAGTTTGCCGCCATCATATTCTGAACATGTTGTGTCCTATAAAACTTCTTATAAACGTGACCATGTGATCAACGAGTGGCTTTTATTTGTAAATAAGAAGGAATAAGAGTTGGTTTATATATTAATTTGGAATCGAGGTGGATGTATCCTACTGTAAGTGAATTCTTATAGTAAAATGCCTCTACGAAACTAATCCTTCTAATTAAATGTAAACTGGTGTATGTGTGCTCACCCTTTTATTTGTCGATCACATAACCAAACTGCCTCCAAATGTGTGCTGAGTCACGCATATCAATCCCGTTGTGCATAAATAAAGCATAAACACCATAAAATTAGTCTCTAGGGTGAGTGCGACAACATAAATCAGCCGAAAGGATTACAGTTAGCCTAGAAGCTTACTCGACATAAGCAAAATGCAGAACACAGTTCAATCATACGAGTTCTTACTTTTGTCTCATTTGATTTCCTAGTCTAGCAGGAATATCTGATATATAGTGACCAATTTGACTGCTCTTTTTGTTACGGTGTTGTGAATTACAGCAAGCAGTAGGGCGCGCGTGTGTGTTCAGATATCAACGGAAGTGTCGTACTGTATTTTTTTGTGCAGGGAAAGGAAGTTAACCAAGGATGTAAGTGCAGTGAATAATATAAAGCATGTGCAGCGAGTGACAGTGCAGTCACACAGTGATACCAGAGTGTCAGAAGGGAAGAAAGCTTTGTTCTTTCAGTCAGAGTGGTGTGTCAGTGATGGGGTTTGTTGCTTCGTGACTAGGAGGCGGTCAATATGTCGGTGGTTCAGGAAGACCAGAAACAAGCTGCGTATACAGCCATGCCGTGTGCTTTTGAAGAAGAGTTCGTGGACTTCGAATCAGCGGCGGCCCAGTACTCCATTTCGTCATGTGCGGCGGACGAATGGGCCATGTCGGAACTGGACGATGAAGCTCTGTGCATTGGAAGTAGGCCAGCCGTCATCACCGTCAGTGGAAGCATATCTCCTGCATCCACAACAGGTAGGGACATCTTCCTTTGTTATCCCTGTACACCGCTTACTCAGGGGCACGCGGTAGCGTAGTCGGTCGAGGCACTAGAAGCATGCTACAAGCCGGAATGTCGCGTTTTCGATTCCCGGTGAGGCCATTATATTTTACAACTGACATAATCTGCCTTTATTATCCCTGTACACTGCTTACTCAGGGGCACGCGGTAGCGTAGTCGGTCGAAGCACTAGGAGTATGCTACAAACCGGAAGGTCGCAGGTTCGATTCCCGATGATGCCATTGTATTTTACAATTGACATAATCTGCCTTTATTATCCCTGTACACTGCTTACTCAGGGGCACGCGGTAGCGTAGTCGGTCGAAGCACTAGGAGTATGCTACAAACCGGAAGGTCGCAGGTTCGATTCCCGATGATGCCATTGTATTTTACAATTGACCTAATCCTTCCAACCGCACTATGGCCCTAAATTCGACTCTGCCTCTTAACAGAAATGAGTACCAGGAATGTTCCCGGGGGGTGGGGGGTTAAAGTAAGCCGGCACGTAAGGCTGACATCCTCATGAGAGCTGTACCGTACGTTGGGTATGCGTTCTAGAAAGAGGGGAACGGGGGTTCTATTAAACTCTTTATTTTGCACATTGCCCATGTGTCTTCCTACGCGGTTTAACACTTTAAAGCCTGACGAGAGAGACAGCCTAGCTGTGGCTGCCAATATGATTCCCATGAGGCATCAGTACAGAGTCCTACATGAATGGCCTCCCCTGCCAGTCAGAAGAGTAATATCATCATTGCAGAGGAGCTTTCGATCAAAAGTAATTCCAAGATACGAGGGCTGTTCGGAAAGTCACATCCTTTCATTTTGGGTAACTAATGTAGGAGCAGAGAAGAGCTCGCGCATGCGAGGTAACGTCACATGACTCGTTGCATTATAAACAATCATATTATTGCTCACCTAGGGTTTGTGCTTGTCTCTGCAGGGTGAGATATGAACTTTCCTGCGACTGATAATCCCGCCAGCTGCGAAATTCGCGCTGTTATCCGCATTCTTCACGCTAAAAGCATGCGTGCTGCGGAAATTATCGCGAATTATGCGCGGTTTACGACCCTAAAGTTATGAGTGGAGGAAATGTAAGACAATGTGTAGAATGTTCAAAGATTGACGAAGAGATGTGAACAATGAAGAAGAAAGATGTCGACCGGCCATCTGAAGTGAGGGATGATCTTGTTCAAATCGTTGAACAAAAATATTTGTGAGACGGTCCTTCACAATTTCGAAAATTTCGTGTGAATTTCTATAGATTTCACGCACTGTTCTCTTCAGTATTATCAGAGTTAAGTTAGGCTATCACAAGTTTTGAAAATATGGGTTCCGAAATTGTTCACGGGTGCGCACAAAACGCACAGCATGACCTCGGCTTTAATTTTTTTTAGAGCGATACCACAAAAATGGAGATGAATTTTTCAATCGCATCGCAAAAGGTGCTGAAACTTGGGTTTCATTTGAGTATGTTGAAACTATAGAGCAGTCAAAGCAGTGGATGCACGCACTTTCATCAGACAAGTCCAAAAATTTCAAACGAAAGTCTGTTTGCTAGAAAGCTGATGGCAACTGTTTTCCGGGAAACAAGGGGAGTGCTGATGGTAGAATTCATGCAACAAGGGCCCACAGTAACCTCAGAAATGTATCGCTAAACACTAAAAAACTGCGTAGGGCCAGTCAGGGCAAAAGGTATGGAATGTTGACTTCCAGTGCAGTGCGCCTCCATGACAATGCACGTCCGCATAGAGCTCCTAGTACTCGAGCACTGCTGAAGCATATCAGCTGGGAGTTGTCTGACCACCCTCCTTACTGTTCTTATCTCGCTCCAAGTGAGTACCACCTGTTTACCTACCTGAATAACTGGTTGAGATCACATCACTTCAACAATAATGACTTCTTTAACACAGGCATGCAGAAACATTCCCCGACACGACAAGTGCCTGAGTTCCGGAGGTGACTATGTTGAGAAGTAGCCTAAGTATGTACGCATTTTCTGTATATAATACANAAGTGCTGATGGTAGAATTCATGCAACAAGGGCCCACAATAACTTCAGAAATGTATTGCAAAACACTAAAAAACTGTGTAGGGCCATTCAGAGCAAAAGGTATGGAATGTTGACTTCCAGTGCAGTGCGCCTCCATGACAATGCACGTCCGCATAGAGCTCCTAGTACTCGAGCACTGCTGAAGCATATCAGCTGGGAGTTGTCTGACCACCCTCCTTACTGTTCTTATCTCGCTCCAAGTGAGTACCACCTGTTTACCTACCTGAAGAACTGGTTGAGATCACATCACTTCAACAATAATGACTTCTTTGACACAGGCATGCAGAAACTTATTCCCCGACACGACAAGTGCCTGAGTTCCGGAGGTGACTACGTTGAGAAGTAGCCTAAGTATGTACGCATTTTCT
>NW_019736395.1:415040-422684 GCF_002891405.2 Cryptotermes secundus
CAAATTCCAGGACGTTTCCCGCCCAACAGTAGCCTCTAAGGCCTCTGATAGATGGGGGAAGCATTATAGACACCGCTAAGCAAGTGGCCGAACTCGCTTGCTCGGCGGAACTGATGGTACGCACCATTTATCGGTAGGATATAGAGACTGGTAGAATATCATAGAGGGAAGCACAATAGATGAAACTGGTCGCGGTGCATGGGGAAACCCACCCTCTCTAAATAACTAAACTAATCACTAATCAGGATCGCCTTCATGACCCAACATATATTTTACCGGGGTGAGACTGAGTCCATTTTCACTATAGCCTTATATGAACCTACGGGCCCCAACCGTTGGTGAAATTCTAACTGGCAAAGGAAACCCAGAGTGCTTAAAGAAATATTCTGCCCCAGTTTCACTGTGTCCACCATAAATCCCACATGGGCTACTCTGGAACTGAAGCCGGGTCTCCCCCTACATGAAAGCAGTATTGAAAGCATTCCTAGCTGCTCCTCGCCTTTGTAATAGAAACCAATAACCGAATATTCGTCATTACACTCACAACTAGTTGCCTGAAGATGGGAGTATAGTCAACTGCCGATACGATTTATGTGCCAAAAATAACGCCATGAGTACCGCCAAACGGGAGAACATCGTGATGATCAAAATTTTAGAATATCATAGAGGATACGGCAGAGGCGTCGGTGTTCGAGTCTCTGTAGGATCTAGAATTTTATATTCTCCACAGCGTCCAAACCGGCACTGGGGTCCACTCAGCCTCCTATCCATTGGATACCGGGGGATCTTTCCTCAGGAGTGAAGCGGTCGGAACGTGAAGCTTGTCACTCACCTCAAACTACTGCTGAAGTGAAGAAAATATGGACCTATACATTCACTCCCATATATGCCTTCGTGGCGTAGTGCATTATTAGTTAAGCACAGGGACAGCTTCACCTTACCTATAGGATACGAGCCTACATTGTGTGTTGTGGGTTGCACTGAGTCCACTGGGTCCATCGCTCGCAGTTGGGCCTATTGTACCAGCCCGGATGACGGAGTATGGGACAGTTCGTGGATTGAGATTTGGCAGGGGGACCCAAGTAGTCGGAGAAAATCTGCTCCATGGCTACTCTTTCCAGCACAAATCTCAATGACCTGATCTGGGATCGAACCCGAACGGCCGTGGTGGGAAGCCGACGACTAGCTGCCTGAGATATGGCACGGACGAGCCTAGAAAACCTAATGCCGATTTGTTTTTCCAGTTCGATTTCTAAAATACGAGTATCTTGAAAAAATTTGCCGCATAATACCAATCAAGAATATTTATTACCTACGGATGAAATGATTTTGTGTGTGCCTTATTTTACTAGGATTTCAGTATGAAGACTGTATAGGCTCGAATTGTGTGATTATTGACGATTTATTATTTGGAAATGATTTGGAAAGAAGTGATGGTGGTGTCAGCATAAAGGGGATAAACGATCTCGTAATTTTCCATAGTAGGATGAAATACTAAACGTCGTAGTTGCATGATATGAGTTCCGTGCACGAGAGGTGCTTGACTCTGTTTCTTCAGTAGGCACTCCGACCACATTGACCAAGGGGATCTAGTCTCTGGTACCCACTGGATCGCAGAAACAGTGGGTCTCACACAGTTGGTCTGAATGTGTTAGGAAACAGACAAATTCCCTGCCCCTGCTTGGATTCGAGGACCTACTGCCCAGCCCGTTATCTAATCAGCTTCCTTCCAATTTTCAAGACGTGAACTTCTGAAGTCGGTCGTGCAATGTGAATATTTAAGGAACGTAGAATGAAATGCCAAATCTTCGTTTTGCTTTGTGAGCTACTCCATGAGGAGAGATGAGCTCAAATGAAAGTTGGCAGCCGGCTGCCTCCCTCTGAAACATAGACATCCATGCCACAGCCAGCAGGCCAAAATCTGTACAGCTGAGGGCAACGGCAGAAGGGGAGGCTCCAGATTTACGTCCTTTGAAACTAACAATTCTGAATGCTTGTATAGAGCGTGGCTCTTCTCACTTTCTACCTCGCAGTTCACATCAAAGCAACATTAACAGCATGGTTTGTAATCATCATGACAAACCATAGATAGCTAATGACGACTAAAGCAAACGGCGGAAACAAATAGTGTGGTAGGCGAGACAGATCGGTCAGTGAAATGAAGGTCTAGGAGATGCATGATGTAGAGTCTAGACCATCCAGAGAGAAATTCCCTTTTTCGCCACTCAAGTACAGGCCTGCTCGGAGGAACGTGTACCTCAGGAAGTGACTGTACCAAGGGATATTGGGGAACAGTGAGCTATCTTTCATTTTCCGGTACACTGATATTCACCGATATAGCGAATTGGATGTTACATAGGGACAACTTTGCTTTCATTTTCATAAAATGGAATATTCACCTCATCGACAGAGGACCGATGGATGTAGCTTAACGGCAGTTTCCTGTTGTTGATGTTTCGCCTCGAAAATATACTGCACGCATTCATACTCAGTACTGAAGATCTGAGAGCATTTTGTCAGTCCTCTGATGGTCAGTTCCCTGTCCGTACCATTAGTAATTTCGAATATACAGTAAAAAGGATGCTGACATTGTCGGTCTCACCTCCGAATTTTTTTTTCTTGGCACTACAGCCCCAGTGGGCCTAGGCCTACCTCCATGAACTTCTTCGCATCTCAGAAATTATTGAACAAAATTCTATGAAATTTGGCGTTTGGGTTTCAAAACAAAATGTCATCAAAGAACTGAATTTTTCTTCGTATTGGTCTAATATAATCTGCATGAAGCAAAACCTGAGCTTCCTTCTACCAGAAATGGCTCAACGTACCAGTTATGGATCTTCTTAGTATCAACAACTTGTACTCGTATTTGAAACTCTGTTGAATCTGAGGCACTCACGGTATGACTATGGGGAGTACTGTTTTCTGGGGCGTGACACAATATAGTCTGTTTGAAGTTTAGTGACGTTTTTGAGGAATCAGTTACCTCCAAATTTACTGTCGAGGAATGAGTTAACAAGTAGCAAGCTGGATGAAACTTCGATCAACTTCTACTGCAATGCAGAAAATAGAACGGCCTGCTCTTCCTTTACCAGACCTGGAAAAAACTTTATGGAATACTTCTGACTATGTAGTGTAATTTATCTGCAGTGTCATCGCTCCTGCGATAATAGGTCAACGCAGTGATCAGTTACGTTGAATGTTAGCTTAGATGTTGTCAACGTTCTTGAGCGTGTTCAGTCATACACACTCACTCATGGAGGTGAGCACTTCTTGAGAAGCCGCCAATTGTGCAGCCACTCAGGAACTTCCCAGCATTTTTACGGAAGCTAAAGGTTTATTACCGTGTTCACAAGAGCCTTCCACTGGTTCCTATCCTGAGTCAGATCAGTCCAGTCCATACCATCCCACGCTATCTCTCTAAGATCCATTTTAATATTGTCCACCCATCTAGTCTTGGTCTTCCCAGTGATCTTCTTCCTTCCGGCTATCCCATCAATATCCTATATGCATCCCTCTTCTTCCCCCCTTCGTGCTACATTTCCCTGATCATCTCATCCTCCTTGACTTGATCATTCTAATTATACTTGGAGAAGATTACAAATTATGAAGTTCCTCATTATATAGTTTTCTCCAAACTCCCATCACTACATCCCTCTTCGGTCTAAATATTCTCCTCAACACCCTATTCCCAAACACCCTCAGTCTGTGTTTTTTTATGCTAGTGGGGTGGGACTAAGTCCCATGCACTGCGGCCACTTCTGGCCTATTGTACCAGCCCCAGATGATTGGTGAGGTTGATTGTGGAGCAGTTGGTAGAATGAAGATTGGCAGGGAAAACTGAAGTACTCGGAGAAAACCTACCCCAGTGCCACTTTGTCCACCACAAATCCCTCAGTCTGTGTTCCTCCCTCAATGTCAGAGACCAAGTTTCACACCCATACAGTACCACAGGCAAAATTATGATTTTGTATATTCTAATTATTATGTTTTTGACAGCAGACGAGAAGACAAAAAGGTTCTGGGCTGAATGGTAGCAAGCATTACCCGAGCTCAATCACCTCTTTATTTTCTCTTCAATCAGGTTTTGATTTGTTATCGTCGTTCCCAAATATCTTAACTGTGCCACATTTCCAGAACATCTGTTACCTGTCTTTATGTCGTGATTTTGCCATGCATTCTGGTGACGAGAAGCAACATATATTTTGACATAACGTTTGGTAAACTGGATATGTTACCGTCTTCGTCAGGGAGGAAAGTTTTGCTCAGCTGGGTCATTTTCGATCACTGGACCCTTTGATAGAATGACTGATCTCAGTCTCGACATTTCGATGCCAGAAGATTTCATGGCAAAGTCTTTACGTTTTTTGTTCTCTCTTCCTGTGAAAAGGAAGTAAACTGGATTGGAACCAGACGGATTTATTTCACCTCTTAAAGCCACGGCCCATACTTTTCTCATAAAATTCAGCGATTCTAATAGGCTTAGCAGTACATCGCCCGAGATCCCTTGCTCTAATTCATTCCGGGGAACTTGTTAGCGTGGTGTATGCTCTGGGATAACTCAGTAGCTGTCATGCCAGAAGCCGCCTGATGAAATTTAATTTTGATAAAAAGGATTTCATTACAGTCTCCCCACTTTCTCTTTTTAGCGTGAATGAAATTGAGTATTTGTTTTTATCTGAGTCTACTTCACAAGTTATTTCATTTATTTTTTTTACCACAAAAGAACCAACTTGCACTTTATCTGAGTTAAAATACATTTTCCCAGCACACATAGAAATACACAGAATTTAAACGAAATATAAACTTATGACTGCTTCCTACGAATTTATCTATTGATCTCTCTCACCATTATATCTTTCTGCCCATGGGGTTTCATATTTTCATAAGTCGCACTACATTATAAACTATTTTATTTAAATAACACTCTTTTAGCACCTGATGTGGAACCAACGTGAATTCCCAAAATTTGATATATAAGCTTTCCTACTATTCATTTCTCTTGCTTTCTCTCATATTCCTGCCCAATCCTACGTCTTGTCGAACGATGTGTCAAGGTCTGCGTTTAAAGAGCGTCTCCCACGAATAACACGCACAAACAGTCAAACTTAAACCTTATAATTTACGTACTACATACTTAATATGTCCACATGAGAATGCTATCATTACGCACAAAAAGGATGAATCACAAGACTGCTTGCTCGTTCATGACCTGCTACATAATGTGCTTCACAATTCTTTGCTGTAGTAACCCGAAATCTCGCAATGACGATGATTCACGTCACAGTCATGTATAGATGCATGTGTAATGCGCAGACTCCTGTAGCTGCTTGTCGACCGATGAGACAGATCTCAACATTGCCAAGTGAATATTGTGCTGAATGTGCACTTGATATGAGTGTCAGAGGCTTGAGTGAGCAGCCCTGTTTTGTCGCTGTAATTATTGATGTGAACTTAACTGATTCTGTGCACATAACATATGTGATTATCAGACCATGTCTTATTTAAGATTTCGTCACCTGGGCCAGTTCTTTATGGAACCAAGTGACAATTATGACGCGCCCATAAACAAAGTTCTACATTTCATAAAGGGTTAATCAAAGGGGAAGCACAATAGATCATTGAAGGTCGCGTTGCAAGGGGCCGGATTGTTATGGCCCGCTTCTCATTCATTTATTCATACTGATTCTGTGCATAGTGAAGAGTCATTTGATAAAACAGCTTCATTGCTAATGGTACATAAATAACGTGAGCATTAATTACTTTCGTTTAAATCCTGCTGTCATTTCAAATATGACAGTCTATGGGAAATGTTTTAAGCAGCTTAACTGAAAGCAAAAAGGTGATTGTAGTGTAAAAAAAGAACAAAACCAAACTCCGTGGTTCTAGTCCGCAAGAGAACTATACCGAACGGCGCCGCTTGTCGGCTAAGTGGGTGCCATCTTCAGAGGATAGAGGGTGTAGCGTGGTCAGCGCAACGAATCCCCATGGCCGTTAATTTCGGTTTTCTAGACCGGAGATTAGT
Organism: Cryptotermes secundus; assembly: GCF_002891405.2. Classification (NCBI taxonomy): domain Eukaryota; kingdom Metazoa; phylum Arthropoda; class Insecta; order Blattodea; family Kalotermitidae; genus Cryptotermes; species Cryptotermes secundus. Next base: position 421,063 of record NW_019736395.1, read on the forward strand.
GTAAGCACACCACGTTCAAACAAAACACAGCACACAAAACTACACAAACAATAAAGGACACACCACACACAGTGCAAATATACAACTACAACAAACAGACAATATTATATTTCAGCATCCTGTTACACTCACACAATATATATGGACAAATACCGTCTTAAGTGCAACAATTTTATTGTAGTTTTTACTTCTTTTTCCTCCTCCACACTACATGTTTCGGCCCTAAATGGCCATCATCAGGTGTGTATCACTCACGTAACTGTTACANTCCATGTAGTTGGTTGGTTTATTAGTTAGGCCAGTTATAGGCAATAGCGTACAGGTTATATAGCTGCGTTCCATAATCGCGACATATCTGTTGCCATTATCTTGCGTTGTTCAACATTTTCCTATACATGAACGTTTCGTGTAACACCACTGTATCTCTTAAAATCTCTATTATCATATTATTTATTCATGTTATTTAATTTGTTTTATTTGTATCACTAACAACATTGTGTACATTCATTATTAAAATGCCCTCTGTTCAAATTCTGTTACGCTAATTAATTCCCAGTAGTTAAAATAATTATCTACCTATGCCAAAAACAATCCTACCAACATGTATGAAATATCTGCGTGTTTATATTTCCCGTCATTAATATGTGTATTATTTTTGTGCTTCCATAGCCTATCTCTTTCGTATTTATGGCATGGTATTTTTTATTCTATTTTATTCCACAAATTTATTATTTGTATTTGCCCGTCTCCATATGTTTAATCAGTAAATATCCCACATGTTCATATTTTTATACGCCAAGCAATTTTCCGCATTGTGTTATGGGTCTGTTCACTTGATAATGATGTTCATTGTTCATGTGCATCTTGTGCATCTTAGCCTGTTGCTATGGTCCTATTGCCCTGATACTGTTGTTCGTCTGGTACACATATCTTGAACTTCTTGGCCTGGCTCTGATGCTGATATTCTCGTGCCTGCTGATTTATAATGTGACATGACGCCTGAAGGCAGGGATAGTGGAGCCAGAAGAGACATCAATTGCTAGGCAACGGCTCGGTAAACAGTTTTCCGCAGCAGTGGATACACAAGCATCAATAGAAGAATTGTTGTTTTGTATTAGGTCCATGCAAATTGATTATAAAAAGAGTTCAGTTAGGAATATTAAGTCGAGTTCCGGTGTTCCAAGTGAGCAGTTAGTCGAGAGCTGGACTCTGTTAGGAAGACTGAAAAGACGGCGCTATGATTTCGGTTGGCAGTCGGGCTGTGAGGAGAAGACTTTACGTCTGCTGTAATTCGGCAAGACTGTTATACACGTAGTTCTTGTGTTAAAATCCGTTGCTAGGAAACGAATAGTTGTGACCCTTGTTCCTGGTATTTATAGCTTATTCTTTGATATCGAAGGCGCCTTTGATACTACATGGCACACTGGCTTACTATATAAGTTATCTAAATTGGAATTCTCGACCAGTTTGCTTAAGCTTATTAGCTCATTCCTCTCGCAAAGAAAATTCGGAGTTTCGGTCGAAGGTGAAGTATCTACACCAAGGAAAATGGAAGCAGGGGTGCCACAAGGTTCCGTCCTGTGTCCCACAGTCTGCAACTTGTATATACGAGTAAATGATCC
>NW_019736395.1:422700-504862 GCF_002891405.2 Cryptotermes secundus
CGACAATCGGTGTAAACCTCGCTGTTTGCTGACGATACCTGTCTTAATGCGACAGAACGCAAGGAGGGCTACGATATCAGAAAACTCAAACGCGGCCTGAACTCAATGGCAGCCTTATGTGAGCGTTGGAACATTAAAATCAATGAAGACAAGACTCGGGCAACCTACTTCTCTCATCGAATTAGGCCGCTTGAGCCTCTTCTTGCATTGAACAGACGGAACATTCCATTTGTAAACAGCGTAAAATATCTCGGTGTAAACCTCGATAAGAAAATTACATGAATACCACACATAGAAATGATCGAAGCAAAGAACATCCGAACATTGATTAGAATTAGAATTCAAAAGTGAGCGATTAAGCGCTAACATTTAACTTACCCTCCATAAAGCTCTCATTAGATCTGTGGTGACTTATGCTAGTCCCGCCTGGGAATTCGCGGCAGACACCTATCTAATGAAATTGCAGCGCATGTAAAACAAAGTTCTCCAGTCCACTGGCAATTTTCCAAGGCACACACCGGTTCGCGACATACACATGGCTTACCACTTGCCATACGTTTATGACTATATGACAAAATTTAATTATAGTTTATAGTGTATATACAGTTTATCGGGTATTGTTGTTTGTGTACACAGAAGGATGACAGTTATAAGAAAAAACGAATATATATATATATGTTATACTAGAGAATAGCTGACAATTTGGACCAGTTAAACACTAAAACATCTCTCCACACTTGATTGTCATACACCACTACAAGGTAGAGAATTTGTTTTCTTGCATTGTGCTGGTAAGTGCATATTTTGCTTTTCCACTTTATGCCCTTGTTGTACCAACTTTTTGAGGAAAACATCTCTCTTAGTGGCTCTGAAGGCAAATTTCCTGCACAAATGTTTCTAAGCGTGACTACCGGAAAGGATTAAACTTGGCGGCGATCAAGCATATGACCGTTCAAGTGACTGGATTGCCGTTGTAGCGGAAGCTACTAGAAATAGGGCATAATCTGCTGTACTGAGCCTTGACTGATAGAGGACTGCATATATTGTAGGTACATTTATTAACATTTTTAACACGTAAAATGTAAACATCTTTCAAATTTTGGCATATGGCATATTACTACAGACGATGACTCTTGACAAAAAAGAGAGACCCGTCCTCTAGTCAGAGAGGGCATCCCACAATAACAGACTGTAACTGTCAAACAGTAATAAATAATTGGTCATAAACCCCAGAAGAGGCTCGACACCAAGACGGACTGATTGACTGACTGACCGTCAGTCGCAATGTGACTTTGAATTGACTTTTGACAGGGGTTGTTCAGTAATTCAGATTAGCCCTTTCGAAGGGACCCAACTGAGTAGGTGCCTTCCCCCTCACCTGAGGACGGAAACAGATCCAGTTTCCGAAACGTCGTGTTTTCTAGTCTCTACAATACCGGACGATGGAAAACAAAAAAAAAAAAAAACAAAGTAATTCTGAACTTTATTAAATTCCATAGAACAACAGCGTTGCACGTGAGCCTGTAGAACTAATTGATACTCCCAAGATGTTCACTTGGAAAACCACGACATCCCAAAAAAAAACAGCATTCTTCGTATTGACCACCGTGAGCACTTCAAACCTTACTTAGTAGTCCCATCTGGTAAGATTATACGCAACATCCACCGCTTCAGAACCCTGGAGTCTACACAGCAAAGCGGGTTACGTTCCGTGTTTGTCTTTTGTAACATTTGTTCTACCTTGAAGATGAAGGCAGTAGGTTGTTTCGAAACGCTTATAACCTCCTACCAGACTACAAGAGATAACATATCAGGGAAGTAAATTCATAGCCCCTTTCGTGAGAGCCTCGGTGTTAACGCCGTACAGTCGGGGAGAAATCTACCAACGTTTCATGTGAACACAATGAGAAAACAAGCAAACAGCAAGCGGCTACCCTGCATTATAATCAAGCCACGATTCTCTGTACTCGTATTCTGGAGTCAGTCAGTTCGAATTTCAGATGTAACATTGGCTGACATTTATCGTGGTTTGCTTCAGTCCCTGCAGTCGAAATATTACCGCGATTAGGCTACAGCTGCTTTCCTCAAATTTCTTCTTAATTCATTGGTCGCCCCGCCATTGGACACTGATACTCACAGAGCACAAAGCAAATAGCACGCACAGCGAACATTGTCACGTCAAAGCAGACAGCACCCTCAATCGTCATCTGCTTAACTGGGATCCCTCATGTAATGGGTTTAACTTACGTTGCATACGTTTAGCTATACCTGGAAAGGGCTTGACAGATGTTTGTTTGTTTGTTTGTTTGTTTGTTTGTTTGTTTCTTTGCGTTACAGACATTCAGAGTTCTCACTGTACGCCGTATATTAACCTGTAATAGTCTGTTTAGTTGTGGGTCTATTAAAATAATGAAGGGTTAGTTGTTTCTGGAACACAGCTGGACTTCCCATATTGCGGTATAATGAGTTGCAGAGGTGTGGAGTTTAATGGAGCTCCACGTTATTGCACCGTCAATTGTTCACTTTGTGTACATACGCCTCTCGGCTCCGCTGTGTGTCGTCAATCAGAGAAAACTCTTGAGATGTTCAAATTTCGCGAAATAGGTTTACGCACGGCCTGAACTCAGTAAACAACACACAGAATTCATTGATGGATATGAAGCCATGTAGTAACGTAGAAGCTTACAAAGGTTTCGGAAGAACGCACTAGCTCCATTCTCGCGGAGAAAAATGTGAAGGGGTAAGAGAACTGAAAAATGAGGCGGTATTCTCCTCCGAAACGTGAGCACATTTCTATCTCACTACACGGCCCCCCCCTCATGACCACCACTATGAGAACCTCAAGTCCTTCGTGCAGAACTGTTTGTGCAGGCCTGTAAAACTGTAGCAGATTAAATTATCAGGCAACCGAATGTTCTCTTCTCAAGTGAATAGTTATTATTTACAAGTTGAAAGGCTCTTGTTTATAATTTGTTATTTTGGGTTTCCCTCATTTTTTTAACCTAGATAAATTGAAATATACCAATTTAACAACATCCGAAGTTTTATTCTTATCAACTAAATGTTTCTATCCGTTACAACACAACAACCCTTAATACTCTCATTCACGTTAAGTGTGAATCTAAAATAATAACTCTGGGAACTTCTATTACACTGAGAGGATCTCCTCTATAAGGGATGTATACAGATTCCCTTGGGTAGGCAAAATAATGATTATGCCAGTAAAAAATATTCACAGTTGAAATATTGTACTAGTAAACTTGCAGTGGCCGGTCACGGTAGCCGAGCGGTCTAAGGCACGTACTGTCTTCGCTCGCTTGGAAACCGGAATCGTGGGTTCGAATCCCACTCAGGGCATGGATGTTTAGTTTGTGTGTGCGTTTTTCTGTGTTTGGTTACAGGTAGAGGCCTTGCGACGAGCTGATCGCCCGTCCAAGGAGTCCTACCGAATGTGTAAGATCAAGAAAAACCAAAGTGAACGGAGAAGTTCATGGAGGTAGGCCTAGGTCCACTGGGGCTGTAGTGCCAAGGGGAAAAAAAACTTGCAGTGACAAGTGAGTTGAATGTGGAAGGAGGTGGTCGTGACCTGTTTTAATTATTATCCCTAAGTTTCCGTGGAGAAACTGAGGAAATAACGGGGATCCTCAGAATAGCCGCAATCCAGACCAAGATCCCGTTTTTACCGTACAGTGGAGATTCAGTTCCGTCCAACAAGTTGCCTGCCGAAGACGCAACGTACGTTCTGAGATATTCCAGTGCAGTGTTGTGCTGCTTACTCCAAAGCTGACGTCATCCTGACGTCGCGGGCAAGGTGTTTCCTGATTATCGTAGCAGTATACGAGACAAGGTTAGAGAGGTAGATTCTAAAGTGTTCTGACGATGGTGGATGACACAGAATTACTGGGGTTTTTTAATTTTTTCCATCGTCCGGAATTTTAGGTAATACAGGACACGACGTTTCGGAAACTGGATCTGTTTCCGTCTTCAGGTGAGAAAGGAAGACACCTACTCAGTTGGGCCCCTTAGAAAAGATTAAGGTTAGCCAAGAGTTGTTTATTGCAGTGTAGTAACCGCGGTACCTCATGTTACATCGCTGTGGGAAGTGCTGTTACGTCACCGCGGCAATGGTTGCCTGACACAGTTGCTCTTCTGTTACGTCCCCGCGGGGAGGGGGTGTTTACCGAGAGTCGCGTACTGGCCAGTTTCATTATATGTGATTTCAGACTTCAACTCGAAATGTCATCTTCACGGTCCATGCAATGTACACTTAGGCAAGTCTCAACCTTCCCGTCAAGGCTGTTGAGAACCTCTTCACTGATATGGTGGACCAGCATTTCTTGGGCATAAGTCTCTCTTACCGCAATGCAAGAATGAATTGAAGACACTCTCTCCAGACGTTTCCTTAATCAGCGCGGCTGTTCTGGACTGGGAACGCTGCCCTTACCTAAATACTTCCGTTGTAATTCGGGGCCTGCCCTTTGTTGTTCCGCCCAAACAATTATGTTCGGAGTGGCAGTTTTAGAATAGAAGATAAATTCGACTGATGGCCGGTTTCCGATCCCCAATACAAGATCAATACATTTGACGTACATAGTAGCATTGCAGAGGCTTTTATCCTAGTCCTTTGGTTACCCCTGTCAATTCTCTTTCCACCAAGTACTCCACTTCAATCTATCTTCATCTTCTGAGTCTGCTACAGTGAGCCTAGTAGGGGGCCGGCGTACAATCAGTCTCACCCCATCGAACGAATAAAGACGCAAGGGATGGATTTCACTGGAATTATACATGTGTGTGTGCGTAACAAATATACTTCTTGTATTTGTCGATATTAATGGCAGTCCTTTTGTGTGTAGTTGAACTTAACTATATTTTCTTCTTGGTCGATTTTCTTCTACGGCTTATGATTTTCTGTTTACTCGCTGATACATTAAGGACGAGAGTTGCCTCGCCGCTAAGTTGCAATCTACATAGAACAAGACACAGAAACGCGAAGAAAATTTCGGACCAGCAATGAGAGAAAATGTTATACACGTACCGAATTAAGATAGCCTGTACAATGTTCTCTCTCTTATTCACTTCTGTCTACACAAAAGTAATGTGAAATCTGTTCGCGTCAGTTGCAAAGGGTTCGCAGTAACACCGATGGAGTCGCCACTTCGCGGCTTGCCAGTGGCAGTAGACACGCGAATTGCTACTGCACTTAATCCGACCAGAAAATCTTAAGCATACTTTTCCCTCGTTTCTAATATCAGTGAGGCAGAAAGGAAGGAGTTGATTTACGGGAAGGTTATTTAATAAAATCTGAGAATTTTTTTTTTGAATGCAGTTAAGAACGCTTAAAGTCCTGCTTGCTTGATGGTGGGTCTTCTTTCCCGGGCCATTTGATTCGAAAGATTATCTCAGACATAAATATTTATGAAATAGTTAAAGTAACAATTTTTGTTGTCCCATGTTGTTTTGTTGGTTGCATATTTCAGTGACCTATGCACTGAATGCCAATACCTGGAATTGATGCCCATGTTACTCGGACATAAACAAGGTAATTTCGATTTGAGGATCTAACGGCGGTCACTATGAAGTGTATTCTCTTCCGGGATGTGACGCCGTGTAGTTCACAGGAACATATCGTCACCATCTTCGGGGTTAAAATGCAATCCATGTAAGAAACTGGAATTGTTTCCCCGAATTCATAGGCCTACTGTATTTTTACCGTAACATCCCTTTGTTTTTTTTTACTAGTGGGGTGGGACTAAGTCCCTTGTGCTGCGGCCACTTCTGGCCTATTGTACCAGCCCCAGATGATAGGTGACGGTGATTTGGAGCAATTGGTGAAATGAAGATTGGCAGGGGAAACCGAAGTACTCAGAGAAAACCTGCCCCAGCGTCACTTCGTCCACCACAAATCCTACTTGACCAGACCCGGGATCGAACCCTGGCCGCTGCCGTGGGAAGACAGCGACTAACCGTCTAGCTATGGCACGGCCTCTGCACATTGTTACAGGTCCCTGTCAGACTTCACGGTGACAGAAGCAACGTAAGTAGCCCAACAGTCTCTCTCAGTCTATAGTATTGTATAGACTGCTCACGTACAGTTTTGAGGAATTTCACGAAGTATCTCGCCGGCTACTGCTGACTTTCCTGAACTCTGTGTGGATCCGACTGTATTTCAAGTAGTTCTTGAGAACTCGGCGACCCCACTTAGACTAGGTCGCGACCCATACTTTGAGGAACCTTCGCCTAAACTGTTATAGAAGTAAATTCAGGGAACAAGTCCTCCGGGAGGGACTTTAAGCTGTGAGTCCTGTGTCGTAGCTTTACGGCACGTAAAAGAACCTCATGCCTCAAGGAGGCCTCTGAATCAAATTATTAAGGACATTTCCCGCCCAACAATAGTCTCTAACGCCTCTGGTAGATGGGGGAAGCATCTAGATACCGCTGAGAAAGTAGAGGCCGAACTCGCTGGCTGAGTCGGGACTGATGGTACGCACCAGGATCAATAGGGTATAGAGACTGGTAGAATATTACAGGGGGACGTACAATAGACCACTGGTCGCGTTGCATGGGGAACCCCACCCCCCTCCAATAATAATAACTATTATCAGCAGAAACTTGCAAGGAATATAATTAAATTCCTGAACTGTTTTAAATGCATTATGTCCACAGAAACCCCAAATCGGCTTACGGTTATGTCCTTGTAGGGAAAACATATTATCGTTCAAGTCTAACCTGTACTATACAAGAAAGTGCATAGCAGGAAAATCCGGATGTACTGAGATGAAGTGCTGTTTGTTCAAATGCAGCTGAGTCACAAAATCTTAAATACACCTTCACTAAACAGCTTCTGCAAAGCGGACAAATTAATTGTAGTGTGACTTAGCAGCGCTGCGCAGGAAGCTGACACTGGCATACACAGAAGGTACGGGAGATAAGAGATAAGCTCTACAAGATTTTCAAGGGAACTCCCCTCAGCAGAGAGCGTGCTTGTAATGAACGACACAAAGGTGTGATTATCAGGGCTGGAAATGGCGTTAGGCGCTGGTAGACGCCATCTACTTAGTTCCAGAGCACTTCATCTTGAGAAAGCCATTTACACCGCCTTACGACGCCATGACTTTCCTTCCCCGTCAGGAACAAATTCCCGAAACTACGCTGTGATAATGTGCTTTTTAAGACGTGGTGGTCATTCGTTCTAATTTTTTCAGTAGTCTTAGAGCATTGACTTAGTTCAGAAAAGTCCCCCTCCCCGTCGTGAAGGTTCTGTTAAGGAACCAACATGAAGAAAGAATTGGTGTTCAAATCTTGGTACGGAGACCGGTTAGCCTGACTCAAGTTTCCTCATTTCCTTCAGGTAAATTCCGGTTTGGTACACCTTTGCCGCCTCTTTCCAGTTTTTTCCCCCCCTAAGCACTACAGCCCCAGAGGGCCTAGGCACACCTCCATGAACTTCTCCGTTCACTTCAGTTTTTCTAGGTCTTACACATTCGGTAAGACTCCTTGGGCGGGTGATCAGCTCGTCGCAAGGCCTCTACCTGTACACAAACACAGAAAAACGCACACACACGAACTAAACATCCATGCCCTGAGTGGGATTTGAACCCACGATCCCGGTTTCCAATCGATCGAAGACAGTACATGCCGTAGACCGCTCGGCTGCCGTGACCGGCTCTCTTTCCAGTTTATTGTCGACTGTTATCCTCTCATTTGGCTGTATTTAGTTTGCGCTACTGACGGCGTCATTAAACTGAGAAACGAAGTAATTACAGACAGAGTCGATATGATTACTCTTGGGCTGAAAATCAACGTGGGAATCACAGTAGCCTCGCGGTTTGAGGCGTGAACCGTCTTCTTTCCTCGAACAGCTTAACTGCCGGTCTCCATTACGCAGAATCCAGTATACCTTATCAAAAAAAATCCGTGGATTTAGTCCGCAAGCGAATTATATCGACCGAGCGACCGCCGCTTGTCGGCGAAGTTACTGCCAACTTTAGCGGATAGAGGGTGTCGCGTGGTCAGCGCCACGAATTCTCACGGCCGTTAATTTCGGTTTTCTAGACCGGAGCCACTACTTTTCTATTCAAGTTGCTCCTCAGTTATCCTCACAAGGCCGAGTGAACCCCGTTCCTGACCCACTACTTCTCATAAGATCTAGTAACGCCGGGAATCGAATCCGGAACCTACGGATCTGTAGCCAGGAACTCTGGCCACTAGACCACAAATGTGGTCAATATACCCTACCGGTAAATAAAAATCGAAGAGGAAATTCCAAAAAAAAGCTGTAAGAGAACACATAATCTGCTCGTATGATTGGAAAGTCCCTTGTTTATCAGGATGGTCAGGCTGCAAACGCATTTCACAAATATTCGGCAAGCCTGATATCCCGTTTACGCAATGAACTCAGTGGAACAAAGCAAGAACACTGGGACAGTGCGTCTGGAATATCCTTAAGGCTGCATCACAATCAGATAGCGACGTAACTCGATACAATATCATTAGAAAATTTGCTACCTACATATCACTCGGCACTACAGCCCTAGGTGAGCCTTGGCCTCCTCTACAACCAGTCTGCAGGCTAGGCTGGTTGTTAGGTTTCTGAACAAAATTTTTTTACAGGATGAGGTTGTTAGCCTTATGCCCAACCCTCAACCTGGAGGACCAGGGTCTCTCTCTCTCTCTTTTTAATTTGCTTAGTGGGGGGGTGGAGTCCAACTGGGTCCACTCGGCACGGCGGCCACTGATTGGCCTATTGTAGCCTGCCCCGGCTGATTATGGCGATGGAGAATTTGGTGGAATGAAGATTGGCAGGAGAAACCGAAGTACTCGGAGAAAACCCGCCCCAGCGCCACTTTGTCCACCACAAATCCCACTTGACCAGGCCCGGGATCGAACCCGGTCCTCCACGGTGGGAAGCCAGCAACTAACCTCTTGAGCTATGGCGCGTCCTGACTGGGCATCTCTCTTAGTCTGGACTCTACTCTTTGACCTTTCCGGCATGGGTGACCCTACTGATAGTTAAAACACCGCCGGCATTGCTCTCCAGGTCACAGAGTCACGCAAGCCCCACCACGACAAGGTGGAGACACCTTTGGGGGCTCTTTAGAAAATTATTATATTTCATATTCAGCACATGATGGTAACCGAAATCGCCATATCGGAAATCTCGTTGAACACACAGGGCTTTTTTTTCCGTATGGTTACATAACCAAATCGTGACCTACCCATGAAAATGTTTCAGACGATAAAAACAGCGTCAATGGTTGCCCTCGTCGGATGCCAGTTGCCAACAGTTACTCGTAAATTGAGAGCTCGAACCGGGATTGCTCAGTCGGTACAGTGACTGGGCTGTGCGATGCATTACCGATGAATTAGAACATATTTTTGCCTTGTCCGAAGCAACCAGATCATCTCTGGGGTCCCCGCAGTCTCCTGTTCATCGGGTACCGGCGCACTCTTTCCAACGGTAAAGCGGCCGGAACATAAAGCTATCCAATCATCGTTATCTAGTGCCACTCCAGTCCCCTGTGCCCCTTAATGGTGTAGTGCTCGATTAATTAATTTCCTGTTGAAGGCATGCTTACGCGTCATTTCACATGTTGAACCAAGTTAGAATAGCTTACGATAAGACAGGTAAGACTTTGTTCCATTCGATTAGTAAGACACGTATCACGTATGGGATAGAAGATAATTCTTCTACAGTTCGATAAGAATAGAACAAAAGAGACCACTGGGAGAAGTAGATCGGAGGATAATATTTACACGTATTTAGGGGTGTGACTATAGAGTTGGTGCGGATTGGTGAACATATTTATTGGACACTTGTATACACCACTTGGAACTACAAGTAATTACAGCGCTACCGCTGACCTACACGCTTTACAAATCACCACAGCACCCATTAAGCCTTTATCCAGCCTGGTGTGTCTTCACCAGCCGTTCCCTAGCAACAGCTTCTAACAATGGAAATTCTTTATTTTCCCGCTCTCACGTCGTTACTATCCGGCGAATATTCCTCAAATGAACTCTGGCGGCATTTGTGCCGGAGTGCACGGGCCACGCAGAAATTATAACACGTCTATTGTTGTAGAGGCGTGCTTACCGCGCCGTTTCATTGAAACGACACTTCTTCTGTTATTGGATGTGTGTTCATTTCCGCAGGAAACTGTTTACCAAGTCGTTACCTAGCAATGAACGTCTGTTCTGGCTTCACTATTCCAGCTTTCAGGCGTCATGTCACAATATTAAAAAGAATCTTAAATAGGATGGGAGCGTATGGACTACATTCTACATGGCTTATGATAGGGACCAACGGCTTCCTGTTTTGAACACGGTAATGAAAGTTCTCATTCAGCGCAATGAGTTTCTTGAGTGGCTGCGCAACTGTTGCCTTCTGAAGAGGGACCCAGTCCCATGCTGTTTTGTTAAGTTAGCTTAAGACTATGTTAGGATGAGTTAATTTCTGTTAGGTTATGTTATAGGTGTCCAGTATATCCTGCGGCATTTATTTGTTATAAATGAGCCAAGAGAACTCGTCGAAAGGGTTAAGCACAAGGGCAACTTTATCTTTTTTTATTGAAAATGGCGGATTGATCGAGATTACGAAAAAGAATTGTGGGATCGCATTACATTACACTCATGACTGGATGCATCTCGTTACGCGTGTGCAAATGGCAGAACGATTTTGAAGAATATGTTTTCATGTTTAAACTGCACTTACCCACAAGTCAGGCACAAATTGAAGGAAAACTGTGCGGAAAAATTTGGTGGTTACTTATCGAGAACGGCGATGGTGCTTCTTTTTCATTCAGCAGACGCTGGAGACAACGATGAGACATTAAGGGCTGCGAGAAAGACATCGAATTGGTACTACGTACTTTGAATTAAATGTAAAAACAGTTGAAAATGAGGGGGACGTTCTAGGCCCCTTGTATCACATCCGACCAGTCGTTCCGACTTCTATAAAACCCTGAAGGATATTCGAAAAATTTATCCGACGTTGACAATGACTTCTTTGTGTCTTTCTGACATGAATGATTATGTTTGTGAATTGCTGTTTGCTTCAGTACACACTTTGTTCAGATTTTGTGTTCATATCAATCATTTGTGGATTCTTGTTTTCGCATTGAAGTAACTTTTCTCACAGTCCTCTTCTTTTTCCTTTCTTATTTTCGCATAGCCTCCGTTTTGTACGGGTCAATGGACGAGACGTCTCCAAACTCTTACTTCTCATATTCTTCGCTTTTGCTTTCTTATACACGTGATGTGTACGCGGAGGCATTGTGATAGAGGAAACATCGAGAACCGCATTCTGATAGATTTACACGTTTTGAGCTTCCTTGTAAAATAGAACTTTATTTAAAAGTTGAAAACGTTTTTATACGATTGATTTCCATTTTCATAAGAATGAGTGTGGCAGATTTGCCTGGTACGTTTACTGTTGTCAGCAAGTCTTTATTCAGCAGGTGTAGATTGTTTAACGACAATCTGGCAGTGAAGAGTACTAATTTAACATCTGGATTTTAACGAGGCACAAATCTCACATATCCTCACCTGCGATCGAAACCGGCTCTTCACGATGCGAAGCCGGTAACTAAGAATATGAGCTATGGCACTGCTCGATATGCTTTGTTGTCTAGTAGAAGCTCGCCGACAGTTTCGTGGAAATAACCGCTTCCATATTCAGGGAGGAAGAGTCAATAAATTACTATTCCAAGACTCTGGTTGTTTACATAGCGATAGATCAATATTCTAACACGATAAAGGAGGCAGGACAACTCTCAGAAACGTCGCTAAATATCTGTTGGTCTACACGGCACCACATAAAAATCCAATCTAATAAACATGACCACTGCTGCGAGAATGCATACTGCTTAGCAGGTTATGTAAGGACTCTGTCATGTCCGACGCTAAATAGCGCAGAATGATAGGAAGATTAGTCAGTGGTGAAGTGGAAAGGTTATGGAATGAATCGATTGTCTGCAGGGACTGAGGAAAGCCACGAAGAGTCTCAGTAAAATAGCCAGTGACCCGGCTGAGAGTCGCGGCGAGGACTTCCTGCACACGAGTCAAGAACTTCGCAGCCTTCCAACTTGTTCGAAGACGCTTTCTGTTGCTCAGCACGTATAGCTTAGAGTGACAGGATTATCAGTGGACTATCCCGTGGTAACGTTGTCCCCTTCCGGTCTCCACAACTGCATATAAACAAAAACAAGGCAGTTGTTTTCTGTCCAGATACGAAAAGCTAGTCAAAACATGCTAATAAATCGGTCTCGACAATAAACCACACCCTTCCGAAATGGATAAAGAGCACCATAGCGTCCAAGGCAAACTGTACCTCGTTTGGACTGCCACAATGTCCAGGACGGCTCTTGGGACTAATTCGACTTCCGGTAGAAAGAAGCCGGGGATCCTTTCCACGGGGAGAGACCGCAGAAGCGTAAAGTTGAGCGTTTATTTCGTTCAGCCAAAACCTATATTGCATAGATGAATAACTTAAGCCTTCCACACACTTCTTGATATGACGCTCAGACAATGGGACCAATTTCACCGGGTTGTCTAAGCGGTAACCGCACTATTGCCCCAGGGTCGACTCAGCCTCTAACAGGAATCTTCCTGGGGGTAATGAGCGGTCGATGCATAAGGCTATCAGTCTCACCGCCATCTGTGGGCCGACTGTCTAGAGAAAATGTGGGAGCCTCGACGTCTCACAAGCCTTTGGGTCTCCACGGCCCGTTACAGGGATAGCTTTTTTAACTTCCGGTAGACTTCAGGCGTCACATCTTAAAAGAAGCCATTACCACTCCCTCTCACCCCGCTTCGCATTTTCAGTTTGTATTTTATAGCTGTGAAAGCTGCAGGGCTTAAATCGTGCACAAAGATCTGACTGAAATGCGCCAGTTAACACTCCAGATTCGGGAGAGCAATTGTTCGATTCTGGGGCAGTGTATCAACTATATTAGTGAGATTTTTCGTTATTTTCTTCTGTTACTTCATTCGGGTTATTATTACCATATTTTGGTTTGAACCAGCCACAATTGCTTCGTCTAACTCGCACATTATCCTGTGCATGATGTCTGGTCTCCCTGTCTCAGTCACACTAGCTGTTGGATTAGGAGGAAGCCTCAACAGGAAGCTGAAGTGGTTTCTCTTTGTTTAACGACACTGCCACACTCTGTAGCGTGAATATAAAGATTTCTAGTGGATACCAAAATGGAAAGAATGTTACATGAAGCGGGTGAGACTTAATTTCAGGTACTCTCCCGTCATTTTATGCTCAGTTAATATAATCAATGCCCTAGTCGAGACTTGAGCTAGATGCCTCTCGAATGCTGGTTTGGCCAGCTCCGAGATTGTGACATTCTGCCTGGTCAGGGCTGTCGCACGGCTTACCGGCTGTTGAGGGATGATTATATAACAATGGTGGAATTACTGATTGACAGGGGAAACAGAAGAAGCTAGGAGGAAAGCCTGTCCTGGAGGCACTTTCTTCACCACAAATCTCATGTGAAGTCACACGGGAATGAACCTGAGGCTCCGCAGTGAGGATCCTGTGTGTGGATATAACGTCCGCAACTGAGTCATCGACTTTAAATAATCAAAATATAATCAGTCTCCCTAGGTTTCGAGGACGAAATCAAAATTCGCGAATGCCGATAGAGAACTTTTCTAAGTTTGTTTGGGTGACACTTAGTGCTAGGCCACTAACTGGCCTATTGCACCAGCCCCGGTTGTTAGATGATGAGTGTGTAGCAGTCGGTGGAATGAGAATTGGCAGGGGAGATCTAAGTATTCGGACAAAACCTGTCCCCTGTGCTACTTTGCCCACCACAAATCCCATATGACCTGACCTGTATTCGAACCCGAAGCCGGCGACTAACCGCCTGAGTTACGTCACGTTCTTGCTAGCGGTCTGAATATAAGCCGGACACATCAGCTGCTTCGCTGTCTGTTAGCCGCTGTCAGAGTATGTGTACTTATATCGTTATCAGATGACCTTCAGATGTGTTGCTGCGAGCTCTTACCTTAATGATCAGCCCATGGATCAATCTTATGGGTGTATTTCGTAACATTTGTTCCTGGTTTCAAGTGAACATGCAAGACTGGCAGGTTTCATCTTCACGTTGGGCCGCCCGTGTTTGCTGACTTGACCGTTCCCAACAGTATCCGCAGTCGACTGGGTGATTCGACTAACTGAGATTAGGAATGTAGAGTGCGTATGGGTTATCGCAGGGACTCAGTTAAACAGCAGCCACTGCCCCGTTACTTCTTGCCATACTTCTCTTCACGCCCGGACCAGAGGCCAGGTCTGAAATACGGCCCCTGTGTACCATCACTGCATATGTCTACACTGATATAGGCTACAGATCCAGAAGTCTGGGTTCGATTCACGGCGCTACCAGATTTTCTGAAAAGTAGTAGGTCTGGAACACGTTCCACTCAGCCTCGTTAGGATAATTCAGGAACTATTTCAAGGAAATAACGGCTTCGGTCTAGAAAACCGAGATCAACGGCTGTGGGGATCCGTTGCACTGACCACGCGACACCCTCTATCCGCTAATGTTGGCACTAACTTCGCCGACAAGCTGCGGTCGCTCGGTCGGTATTGTTTGCTTGCGGATTTAAGCCACGGAGTTTGTTTTTTTACGAACAGCGTGTAAGAATGGACACACCATTTCAGCAGCGACAGACATAACAAACCTACTTCAAACAATTCCGACAACCCGAAACCATGTAGTGTCTGTATGAGAACGTTAAGTTACCTACAAAAAATGAACTAATTTCAGTGCCGACGCGTCGCTCCAAATCATTACCAATTTGTCATTCATGTATCATCTCGCTTCTCGACGCGATGTAGTCTGGATATTGACCGCACCATAGGAAAGGAAGCAGTTCCTAGTGCAGCCCGAAATCTCTTTCCACAGTCGTTTCTGTCGCCATCTTAAGTCAGGGAAGGGAAGCTACGGCACTCCTCGTCAGCTTTGCGTTTTTGTGAAGTAAAACCCAGATCAGCTGGAACAAAGTCAAATGACATTCAGCAAGAGATGGGTGCAGCTATCGGCTGTAGACCTGCAGATCTGCAGAAAACGCAACCGGATATGGCGCACAAAATCTGACTGGGCGACCTACCTCATGACGTCATTATTTGCTTAACGTTGAAGCTGTTACATTGTGCGCAGGCTTTTTATCGTTCTGTGTCTGTCTTCAATCTCTATTTCTCTCTGTCTGTGACGGTTTTCACCCTCTAAGATTTTGTGCACCTACTCTAGGTAATCATCTTCAGTAAGCAGAGCACCTGTCACTATACTCGCTCAGCTAGTAAGCAACTTCCGCCCTCTTTGTGGAATTCGAAGGTTCATTACCCTGTCCAGAAGAGTGCACCACTTGGCCCTGTAAACCACTAGAAACCACCAAGACGTATATGGGTGGATTAAAATGGATCTTATAGAGATGGGCTGTGGTGGTAAAGTAAAGTAAAGCTATCCCTGTACCAGGCCGTGAAGTCCCATAGGGTTGTGAGAAGTTGAGTGTCCCACATATCTAGACAATCGGCTCAAAGATGGCGGTAAGGTTGTCAGCCTTACGCGCCGGCCGCGCTTTACTCCCCAGGAAAATTATTTAATTCATTCCTGGTACTAATTTCTGTTAGAGGATGAGTAAACGCCAGGGCCTAGTGCGGCTGGAAGGATTACGTCAACTGAAAGAAATCCAATGACCTCATCGGGATTTGAAGCCGCGACCTTCCGGCTTGTAGCGTAGCACCTCAACCACTGGGGTGGTATTGACTGGATTGATGTTTCTAGGGACAGGGACCAGTGGAGGTCTCTTGTGAACACAGTAATGAACCTTTGGGTTCCATAAATTTCTGGGAATTTCTTCAGTAGCTGCACAACTGGCGGCTTCTCAAAAAGGACTCAGCTCCATGATGTTAGTTATGCTGCATTGGATGATCCTCTTTTTAATAACGTTGCAGCACGCTGTTTTCGAACCGCACTTCTAAATATACGTAGATCGCAAACTAATGAGGTGACATATGCAATTTTTCCTGTGCACATTGAACTTCAGTTTGTGTTTCAGAAGCCGTAATATCAGAAACTAAGAGCAGTCTCGGCCAATCAGCAGCCGCACGGTCTAAGGCATGAACCGCCTTCGCCGCTCGAACACTAGGGTCATGGGTTCCAATCCCACTCGAGTTATGGATGTCCATATGCGTTTATATTGTGTTTCTGCTGTCCAGTTTGTAGGTAGCGGCCCTGCTACGGGCTGATCCCCCATCCAAGGTGCCCTACCGACTGTGTATAGGATTAAGAAACTGGAAAAACGGCCGAGGTCCCACAGAGGGCTGTAGAGCCGTAGAAAGAGAATGGCTTTGTTTTAAAACGCACATCTCTTTCAACTGAGCTGCTGGACTTCGCCACAGGACCCGGTCTGACGAAACAAACATCGCTGATAACATGAGTCTAGTGCAATGCCCTGGATTATGGTTCCTCGACCTGTGGGTCGCACCTCATGGAGTCCCTGAGACCGTAAGAATTATTTAAAACAGAGTTGTTCCCATGGGCAGTTCTGACAGCTGGATTTAGGTGTAGCTCGTGAAACTGTTGTGACTACACAGCATGCGGCCTGGAGGAGTGGGGTGGGGGGTTCAGTAGATTTATTAATTATTTCAGGCGGTCACGGTATCACAAAGATTGAGAACTTGTGCCCTAAATAATGCAAACTGCTATAACCAATCTGACTGTGAATGCCGTTTCAGGGAGGACGTTATTGAATAATGAAATTACAGCGGAGGCTGCAGACGAACTAAGGGATGACAAGGGTAAATTTGCGCATGCGTACTGTATCAAGTCTCGTGAGATTACTTCATTAGTTAATAAGGAAGAAGACAGGAAATTTGCCATCGGCACTCGTAAACTAGACGGGATATACAGTTTGCGCTAAAAATTCAGTACTGAAACTCGCGCATCTCGAACGCGCATGTTCGTTTGTCAACGGTGCATAGCTCCAGCTGCACGTGTTCCCAGTAGTGAAAAGGAAGTTGTGTTATGCAGTTGTTGTTGGAAGTGGGGTCTCTCGACGGAGGAAAAAGTATTCATAGTTGAGTATTATTTCTGCTCATAGGGAAGTGGTCGCCAGACAACTCGCTTCCTTGGTTTTGAGCGGCCAGATGTTATCGTCCAGAAACCGCTACACAGTACACGTGTGAAGATATGGTGTGTCGTCTCAGCACACAGTATATTAGGCCCCTATTTCATTGAGGATGAGGAAGGCAATGCTCTTACCGTCACCCAAGAACGCTACAGGGACATGGTGATCGGACCATTTCTTCAGGATTTGAGAAGGTTCCGTCGTGCAACGGGCCTTCTCAGAAATAGACAGTGGTATCAACAGGACGTCTTTTCATTTCAGTATTGAAAGTTTTGGCGCATACTGTACATTACAAGTTCTGTAGAGGAAAACAGGTCAGGAGAGGCTAACTAAATTATGGACAAGGAAAGTAGGAAAGCCAATAAATGTGAAAGCAGCTGTGTTTCGTTTGTAGCTGGTTGATTCTGATGATTGATTAGCCTATATCAAATTAAGTGTAAATTAAATATCGTTTAGATGAGTGAAAAACAAAGTAGGGCAGGGTCTGTTAGCCTGAGGAATGTACATTTTGGTGCAGGGTGGATTTACATGCGAGTAACTCGGCTTCTGAACCCCGAAGCTTAAAATGGATGGGCGTTTAATGGAATTACAATTACATAATGAAGGTTCAGTCAGCGTACTGACTGCTGAACATGAACAGAGAGCAGTGGAGACTGGTTGTAGAGGAGGCCAAGGTTCACCCAGGTCTGTAGTGCCGAGTGGTAGGTCGGTAGGTAGGTAGGTTGGTTAGATACGGGCTTCTGAACGAGTTGGTGTAGCAGTAAATATCTAGACGTATAACAAGCAAAACTAAACTCCATGGCCTGTAGTCTGCAAGCGAACTATACCGACCGAGCGACCGCCGCTTGTCGGCGAAGTTAGTGCCAACTTTTGCGACTAGAGGGAGTCACGTGGTCAGCGCAACGGATATCCACGGACGTTAATCTCGGTTTTCTAGACCGAAGCCGCTATTTCCTTGAAATAACTCCTCGTTTGTTCTCACGAGACTGAGTGGACCCCGTTCCAGACCCACTACTTCTCAGAAAATCTGGTAGCACCGGGATTCGAACGCGGAACCTTTAGATCTGTAGGTAGTAATTCTGGCCACTAGACCACAGAGGCCAACACTTCCAGCCAAATGCTGGAATAGCACCTCCACTGGGCCACGGACTCTTCCTTCCAAATCCTTTCCAGTTCATTATTCATTTGTCATTCATCGATTCTGCGGTATATTATTAACTACTGAAAGTGTTGCTAAGTTCTCCAAAGTATAGTTACTGCATGACTGAGGAATAAAAGTTCGATTCCCGAGAGGGGCAAGAGCGTTAACAGTGTCTCTGGAGCGTAACAGTTTTCTGTCCAGTGGATATATGGTGTCCTTTTTTGAGGGTATGTTGACCGAAGCATGATGGTGACCCACCGCCCACTTCTGTTTAGTGCCGAGTGCTAGAATGCGTGGAGCCACACCGTTATTCTCCCATACATCTACTTCTTCATGGCAAGGAAAATGTTGCTCCCATATACCGTTTACTTCGAGAGCCATTGATTTATATATTTCAGCTGTAATTTAGGCGAAAGACCACTACATCGACCATGGAATCATGAGTACAGCGTTCTTTCCCGTGGCATATTTATTTAACTCCTTTTCCTGTCTGCATTAGCACTTCAAGAAGAAAAGCATTTCTATATTCTAGAGCTCTTTAACTTTATGGATCGATCATTTTCGTTTTGGTTACATAGAGCCGCTTTCGGAGGCTTAGCGCAGTCGGTATAGCGACTCTACGGGCTGGGCGTTAGAGGGATCGGAATTCGAGTCCCGGCGGAGACAACCATTTGCATTTCCGAACGTCTGCATTGCATTGCAGTAAAGGTGGCCATTTGCATGTGTTTTCCGGCCCGGAGCAAAGCCAGTGCAGTGTTTTGAAGTGGTTCTTAATAAACGGAGAAAATGTTTACTTCATCAAAATCGCCTGAAATAAATTTCTTACTTTCCTGTGGAAGAATACGTTAGTGTATTGTCTGAGAATTTAGTAAAGGTTTATATCAATTAGAAATAATTGTCATAATAGCTTCGCTATCATAGATAGATAGATAGATAGATAGACAGATAGATAGAGAGACAGCACAGGGTACGACAGAGCAGATGGACTTCAGCTGCAGTGAGGTTCATACACATAAAATTTCTCTGCTAGTCACAGAATCCAGTATTCGGTAAATGGTAGCTATTCCCTTCTTCGTCATGAAGTTCTCATTGTTCGCTCGTCAATCAACGTTCAGTGGTCTCGTGTTCGACATTTTCAAAGCGCTTGACATGTATGGCTTTTGGTGTATTGTTTTATGTTGATGCATGCGACCACGTTGTGTATACGCGCAGCTAGATCGAGAGATTATGTGACAGATTTCATTTGATTTCTCTCTTTAGTGAGTTTGCTTTTTGTTTCAAGGAAGAATTCGATCCCGGTGGCAGTGAAACCGATTTGCACCCATTAAGTGC
Organism: Cryptotermes secundus; assembly: GCF_002891405.2. Classification (NCBI taxonomy): domain Eukaryota; kingdom Metazoa; phylum Arthropoda; class Insecta; order Blattodea; family Kalotermitidae; genus Cryptotermes; species Cryptotermes secundus. Next base: position 442,313 of record NW_019736395.1, read on the forward strand.
GCCGTTGTCTCGTCTTGTGCTCTGCTTGTTCCAGTTTCTAATCCCTTTAATTTTTGGGTCATTTACCGACTTTCTAATGAACTGACTTACAGACGGACGTAGTACAGTGTACATGCTGTAAAATGCTCCCGAGTAGGCAGCATTGTAACGCATATGCCCATTGCTAGGCAACGGGTCGCTAAACACATTCCCACAGAAACAGATTCGCGGAACAGTAGGACATATATTGCTAATGAACATCCTCAGTAAACGCACGCAATAGAAAAGGTATTACAAGAGGCTTTTTCTATGTGGTTCGCATATATCCATTGCTGGGAAACGGATGTGTTTTCTGTGGATCCGCCTTGAGACTGTATAAGTGGTACAGAAGCGAATCAAATCAAAATGAAAATGAGGACGAGAAAGACAGGAGACATATTAAATACAAATACTCTATATTCTTGGAGGTTCAGCTTTTTCCAGGATATCGGAAATGTAAATTAGTGGCTATTTGTACCCATACAAATTAAAATTAAATTCTCCCGAACAGCACCAGCTGCGAAGTTACACGCAAACGCGGTAAGATAAGAAAATATGAGACAGGAGAGTGGCATGACTTCGGCACTAGATGGAGGTAAATGGTTAGCTTCACGCTCTTGCAACTTTACCTCAGGGAAAGAGTCCCCGGTACCTCTTGAATAGGAGCTGGGTAGGCTCCAGTCTTACTAATCATGTTTTTTTTTAACAATCGGCCATACGAAATTTAACAATTACAGATGGTTTCAGATGTCAAGTTTCCCTCCATAAAGTGTAGTTAAATATTAGAGCGACACACATGTATGATCGTCTCTAATTTCCAGGCAGAATCTACATCGTGTTCAAGAATGACTTACATTTCATTCTCACAGACCGTTGAGCGACATCTTTGGATGTTGCGTGACTTATAAGACGGGTTCTGGATTGGATGATTGAATTTATTGACACCTTACACACACCACTTGCAACTACAGGCAATTACAGCGTTATCGCTATCCTATACACTTTGCAATCCACCATTACACATGCACTAGGATTCTCAGTCTTCAATAGTCGTATCCTGGCAACGGATTTATTACAGTCTCACTCTAACTTCAAATCACACATGAAGTTTTCTTGTCACAGTCTAATTCATTTCTTGCCATTTCTTCTTAATCATTTTCTACTGCCATCTCCAGAACTCAACCAAATTCTTTACAACTAATTGTTCCCTTAGTACATCCCGTTATTCATTTTCTGAACAGACCGCACGGAATCACTGTCTTCTATTTGTCCCATATTGTTTTAGGTGTGTTTACTGATCTGTTGTTAGCAATAGTCGTACTATTGTTGCACATGTTGGCTCCAGCAGGAATGTGTTTACCGAGTCGTTGCCTAGCAATGGGCAGCAGTGTGTCTAACGTTGAAGCATCCTTAATAATATTTTGATTGTCATGTCTGTTCAACGGTAAGAGTTATGTTTGCTTATTTAAAAACTGTTATGACGATTTCCTTTTATTCGTGAGGCCAATTGAGGACCTCAGTTACAGGCCCATATACTTGTACTGCCCCAGAGACTACCGTCCTGTTTTAGTTCATTTTTTGTTATTTATTTTTCCAGCAATCTACCTTGCTAATCCAATTTATAGTCAGACACATTTGTCGTTCTACTTTATTCTGGATAAAGTAACTGATTCTCCGACTTGCATTTTATGCGGGCGGGGATAGTTCTCGACTCAGAAAATCCTCAACCCCCCCCCCACACACACACACACACACACGCGCGCGCGCTTTAGTGAGAACGCAGGAATATTCCACTCTTAAAATTCCTAGAAGAATGGCGTTGTCTTGTGGTTTACAACACTATGTAGATCGGAGAGAGTCCGAAGTTTCGGTGGGACACACAGCCTCCATCTTCAGGGACGAAGACAAGCGAAACAAGAAGCCAGCACCACAAACAGGCACCCGAAACTTCGGTTCTATCCGAACTACACAGCAATACAGGTCAGAAGGCCGCAATCCTCGTAGTCGTCGCCGTGAGGAGTTCCAGGGCAACAGGAAGAAATTGTCTCGCCAGATCTCGCGGAGTTCTGATTCATTCTGGATTGGCGCCGACTGCATTAATCTGCGAGATATAGAAGTTCGTTCGAGAACTTGAAGTGTTGAAGAAGTGTTATGATGTAGACTTGATTCAACTGACTTGCGATAAGGTAGAGTGGCGGTTGGGCTCTTGTAACCCATTTCAGAGACCCTCGCGACCATTGGAGGCCTGAGATTTTTTCACCACGCTATGAAGAGTGAGACAGATTAGTTAATTAAAAGATCGGTGTTAAGATTTTGCACATGTTTCTCATACTCCACTGATCACAGCCGCACTGTTTGGTTCCGCTCAATGGGTAGTTAACAATTCAATTAAACTAGGTCAGGCAGCTTTCTAGAAAATGAAAATTTCGAATTTTGGACTCGGGAGGGCACACCGTTGCTTTCCAGAAGATACCAACTACGCAGTTTTATTTAGCGAGACGGTCTCCATAAATTGCTGAAATTCAATCAAAATGTTCATAGCCTTTTCGGGAAAATCGAAATTTTGTTTTTGGAGGCCCCTGCAAACTCCCTGTGAGTTTTAGCTGCAGTGTTCATCACAGACCGCTTCTATGATCTAGTGGCTAGAGTTTATGGCTACAGATCCAGAAGATCCGGGTTCGATTCCCAGCGCTACCAGATTTTCTAAGAAGTAGTTGGTCTGGAACGGGATTCATTCAGCCTCGTGAGGATAACTGAGGAGCCATTTCAGATAAATAGCGGCTCCGGTCTACAAAACCGAGATTAACGGCCGTGGGGATCCGTTGCGCTGACCACCTGACACCGTCTATCCGCAAAAGTTGGTAGTAACTTCGCCGACAAGCGGCGGTCACTCGGTCAGTATAGTTCGCTTGCGGACTACAGGCCACAGAGTTTTGTTTTCTTTGTTTTGTTAGTATATTCATATTCACCGGACGTCGATCCATGAGAAATATGAGGGAAGTGTAAGCATACATTCTCGAGTACGACGACTCGTAACAACGGCATGTTAACACCTACATGGAGCTCATGCAGTGTAATGATTCCTTCAATTAATAATTGCCTGATGATGGCCGTCAAAATCTCTTGATGGGTTTTTGTCACCGTACATTCTTATACTCCATATAGAAGAAAGGGAAAACGCAACTTGAAAATAAATAAAATGTTTACATACAGAGATAAAGGTGGGTAGGATGTCACTTTGCAGTTTGAAAGTTCGGGACGGATGCGTATCCCTGTTACTGTATATCACCAGTAGCCCTGACATAAAACAGATACTAGAGAGTTTTGTTGTAGATGGAAGTGAGAAGTTTACGGGCTGTGGAAGGGAAACTTGTGTAACAACCCAGCGAGGAGCAGAGCTTTGTGTCTGGGGATGCAAGGCAGACAGTGAGATACAAATCACTTCATAACTGTGTAGGAGTGCCCAGGAAACACAAAACGTACAGACCTAGGTATGCGTTTGTCTATTTCACATCCTGTTTGTTAAGTCAAAATTTTCTCTCTCGTTGGGTTGTGACACCGTGTAGTCTTTCAGACGTTTAGTACAAATATTCTACCTCCATCTTTAGGGCAGAATTCTTCAATGTCACAGTTTACATCTTCAAATCCTAGCCGGCTGACTGAGTCGGTATTGCTTCTGAATTATATACTGGAATTTCCCTGTTCAAATCTTGGACGAGCTATTTATTATCGTGATCCAAAGAGCTTTCCTCAGTTTGTCTAGATGGGTGTCGGAATAGTACCTTCAAGTAGGCCATGACCACTTCCTTCTTCATCCTCTCAGATTCATCAATCACCCTACCACTCGACGATATTCATTCTCAGCTACTGACAGCATCGTTAAACAAATAACAACTCTTCACGGCCTTGACCATTTCAAGCCAATAAATTCTTTCTGTGACACTTCAATTTCTACTTTTACATAGTGTCGGGCGGATGACTGAACAAAATTAATTGGAAGGGTACAGAAGGGAAGGTTCGTGGCGTATCTCTAATGAGTCAGTATCTGACTAGAGGGACTGAGGAAAAAAGAGAGAATCTCAGTTCTGATAGCTAAACTCAGTACCGATAAGCGAATTTGCATGGTCTGGAATACGAAGCAGGTATGCCAGTAACATGGCAGTATGTATATATGTATGCATGTATGAATGTGTGCATGTGAGTATGTATACAGGATGTTCCACGACTGTAGGGCATAACTGCAGGAGGTGATTTCCTAGGTCTTTGTGATCAAGAAAGTTCATATAAACATTTGTCCTATTTTGGACGGTTACGGAGTTATGACCGTTTTTTCATTCCCGTACACGCCCTCTTGTGAACCGCGTCATTCATCTGGCGGCTCGCTATTTTTAGCCAGCTACAGACAGAACGTTCTCGTTATCTCGACACATGAGAGCTACCTAAGGCTGGGTGGGTTGGTATGTCCGGCGCGGTTCACAACCGAGCGGCAGCCTGTGTTGCGGCCGGCGGTGACATTTTCCAAAATCAGCTTTAAGCACCAATAAATTCTAATTAANGAAACTCATGAGGGAATGCAAGAGTTTTGACTGTTTTCGTTGAAGTTACTTGTTCCTACAGCCACCCTATTTATAGATACACGTACTAGTATAAACTGTAGAAATGCTGAGACATTATAGCGATGATGATAATGAATATAATTGTCATAATCATCATCGTCGTCGTCATAATCGTTTTCCCCCTTTAAGTTGGTTTTGGTGAGGGTTATGTCACGGGCTGTCATCACAACTGAATGGTAGGTGATTTTTTCAGACATGTATTATGCATAATCTGAAGAATCTGCAATAAATATTTATGTTCAATAAGTACTGGCTCGTGAGCGAGCTATGCCCAGTGGCGTAACTCATATACTCTTTGTTTTGTTCACTTAGGTATCATTCTAATGCATGTAGTGGGGTTTTACTCAGGTCTGTCTGCTAGAGTTAGGACGGTATATCTGTTATGTCTGTATGTAGTTTCGCTATTGTCTAGTAGGTTCAGTGTAAGTATGCTAGCGTGGCTTTCTAATTTTCTTAAGTATTTTGTTTCCCACTTCTTTATTTCACTGAGCACTGTGTCCATGTATAGATTTTCATGGATCCTGCGGCTGTTTATGTACCAAGGTGCGTTTAGAGTGGATGGAGAGTCTTGGATTGAAAGCGCTGGAGGTTTTCGATGTTGGAATTGGATGCTGTCCCCCATAGCTGAATTCTGTTGGTGAAATGGAAATAATTTCGAAAAAGTCTGTGTCGAAATACTGTACAGGAACCTGTTCAAAGGAACTGTGATGTAACACAGAAACCTCAGTATCCCTACCGGGTTTCGAATTGATCACCTCACGAATACGATTGCAGTGCATCAGCCCTCTCAGTTAAGCGCAAGGCTCTATCTTGTTAGCTGTTTCTGTGTTTATAATTGTGTCCTGCAGTCTGGTAAGGTAGCGTTTTTACTTATTTTCGTGTCGCATTTTAATCCTGTTCGCCGCATCTCACGGAAGTTGAGCAGTCTCTCCTGACACCTGTGTAATTAGTTTAGTGAAAGCATATTTCTGCAGTGCTGAATACATTAATCCGTTGGAGCACTAAAGAGGGTTTATCGCTTGTTTGGAGTTTGGGAAGTGACTTACAGCAACTTAGCTTCTTGGATTAAATGACAGAGGAAGTATACGTTACGCCAGTTAACGACAGTCTTTTGGTTCCTCTTGAAACCTGCTTAACTAAGGTGAGCGCATTGTTATGCATAAGTTACTGGTGGTCGTTTCAACTTAATAAGCCATTTATTTAGTCAGGTAAGAGGAAACGAGTGATGCAGATTCAAGTGTTAAAGACGCCATAGCTACAGTGCGGAGTCAATTTGCTGAGTTAATTATATCGATATATCGAAAATAGTGATGTGATATATCGAGAGCAATGCCGCACAACCGATTTCTTTCAAAAAGCCTTTCATGAAGCTACTGTGTCTGTTGACCACTATATATATATAGACTTTCTTATTTCAAACACGGTTTAGTTATTATTTTCTATAAGTGTAAACGATATATAAAAATTCGAATTGTAAAACATTTAGTTGACTTGTCTTATGTAAACAGTGATTTGTGGCACCATCTCTTGGCAGCTTCCAGAAGCACCATACATGTTGCTTCAGCCATGAACACGTCGATGGTTTGAATTAAATGCCAATGAGAAAACAATTGTGGTACCGTGTTTCTCGGACCTTCTTTGTGTATATATGCATACCTGTGCGTCCATGCGTGCGTCCCAGCTATTTAGGTATCGTCGATGTGAAACAATTAGCGATAACAGGGCTTTCACTTCAGGAAACAAAACAAAAGACGACACAGGTGCGTGACAGCATTTCGAACAGATTATCGTTCTTAACTCATATTCTGATGCATGAAGCATACGTAAACTGTATCTTGCTGTGTTAGACCTGGCGTTCCCGCGGCCATGAATATTAATAGTACTGTCCTCTGGGATGTGGCAAATATTGTCTTGTTAGTTATGGGAATCATTGATCCTTGAACTACAATTTATTTCAGAAGAATTATTTGAAATTAGCAAACAAAATACAACAAATTATCTGTTCTCAAATACCCTTAACCTGTGTTCTTCTTTCACTATACTGTCACAATATAGGGGTTAGTGCGTGACTTGTAGACGGGTTTTGGAATGGATGATTGGATTTATTGACAACTTATACACACCACTCGGAACTACAGGCAATACAGCACTATCGCTGATTTACACAATTTACAGTTCACTGTTACACATGCATTAGGTTTGTCATTCTTCACTAGCCGTATCCTGGCAACGGATTTCATAAGTCTCACTGTCACTTCAAATTACACACGAAGTCTTCTTTTCACAGCCTAATTCATTTCTTGCCATTATTCTGCAACTGCAAATTGCGAAGACTCGACTCAATTCAATTCCTCTACTCCTAAGTTGATCCTAGCAGCTGGCGTCTCGAAATTCGAATCTCCAGCTGAAATCTTCTTTATAAATACTTTGCAGAGGCGACGCAGAAAACACGGCCTATCTGTTGTTGAGAAGGAGTGTTTATAGCGCTGTTGCATAACAACGGTAGTTACACGATTATTACTTGTGTATTCGTTGCAGCGGAAATTTGTTGATCGAGTCGTTGCCCAGCAATAAACGTTTATTCTGACTTCACTATTCCGGCTTCTATTTTTAATACATTAACATTGAACTAACTTATTATCCACTCCTCAAACTGCATAACAGGTTTACCCAGAACATTTAAAAGTATAAGAAAGATTCTGTAAAAAGAATTTTATAATTTCGGACATACGAGACCCAAAACAAGATAAATACTTTAGTGTTCGTAAAAAATAAATGAAGAAAACGAGGTAATTTGTAGGCTAACCAAATTAGATTTAAAGAAAACTTTCTTGGAGATCAGAGATATGTCCTTTAGAAGTATTTTGGCTAAAGCGTGACATGCCTAGCTTCAGAACTGACCAGCATATATCACAACACTTAAACAACTCTATTTTTGGGTCCGTAGATCCAAAAATGGACCCTTAAAAATGTCTTCATGAAATCTTAAAAAAATCAGGTTGTCCTGTAAGTCAGTGAAATAACTAAAAGTTTCGGGCAGATCAGGAAAACGGGAAATTTCATGATTATCCTCCCTATGTAAACATAAGGTTATACAATAAACAAGCATATCGGGGAATGTAACGCGTCCTCTCCGCGCTAGTTTGAATCGGGTTCACGGGAGCGCCGGTGGAGGCGCCACTTGATGCCATGAATCTACTCTGACCGAAAAGTCTAAGGCGCGTCCACATTACTCGTGCTCGTGCTCGCCAGGCTTATGCTCGTCGGGAGACTCGCCTGGCTTTTATTTGTGCTCGTAAATCTTCGTCCACACTACTTCAGTTGCTCGCCAGGCTTCGACGCGTGAGGATCCATATATTTACTCGTAGTGTGTAGTCGTATTTTAATTTATCGGCTGTAGTTTTTAAATTAAAAATTAAAAATTTGCTTGTCTCGTGACTTGTCATATCGTCCACATTACTCGCGAGCATAGCGAGTCACACTAGCACGAGTAATGTGGACGGGCCTTAATAAATATGGCTCGGCACGTCTTAATAACAAGTGAGGATACTTCTTGAATTTTCAACCGGTGCTGCATTATGTAATACAGCGTATTAATGTAAATGGACATTTTCCAGAACCCACATTTCTATAGAGACATGAAGAACCTGCTCGTTACTCTGTACATTACAAATGGCGTTAGTTAGAAACCTCAACTTCGCCGAGTTAATGTAATCAAAGGGAGAGTACTAACGTGGCCATCAACACAACAATCAATGAGTAAGTGAAAGTAATACTCGTACATATTTGTTTTTATTTATACATACCATTACACGTTTCGATCAAAGTGATCATCTTCAGGTGATTACATGAAAGTATATGCTCGTTATTGGATTATTGGACTCTCATGGATACATATTTGTAAATAAAATAATGTAAATATTTCGTTGAATTTTTTGGTATGTATCATGTGACTTTCGTATCAGTGACTAAACACGAGATTCAGATTGGTAATTGGATTTATTAACGACTCACAGGTCATAACTACAAATAATTATTACAGTATTGATGATTTACACAATTTACAATCACTCTACACTAATCTTGTTAGTCTATGTCCCCCTGGTTTTCACTATCCGTTTCCTGGCAACGGATTTATAACACAGGAACTATAAAAGTCTCCCCAAATCACACACTCCCAAAGTCACTAAACTGTAGCACGCATAGAGTCTTCAAATCGCATGTGAAGGCTTCACAGGCTGACTTCTTGTACTCTTCTGTACTCCTCAATCTTACTGCTTACCTGCTGTACTCCTGCAGCTTACCGCTATACTTCTGCCGACAACTGCTTACTTACTTACTTACTTACTCACTCACTCACGGCCGCGCCATAGCTCAAACGGTTAGTCGCTGGCTTCCCACCGCAATGGCCCGGGGTCGATCCCGGGGCTGGTTAAGTGGGATTTGTGGTGGACAAATTGGCGCTGGGGCAGGTTTTCTCCGAGTACTTCGGTTTCCCTTGCCAATCTTCATTCCACCAATTGCTCCACAATCCCCCTCACCTATCATCTGGGGCTGGTACAATAGGCCAGAAGTGGCCGCAGTACAAGGGACTTAGTCCCACCCCACTAGCAATAAAAATATACTTACTCACTCACTAATTCACTGCCCGCTTCTTCGGAATCTACTCACTTATGGAGACGTAGCACGGACACGCCTCACGGACAACCCGCATGCATCTTCGGGGTAAAGAGGTAGAGTAGAACTGATCTTAGTGTCACTATTGGTGCTAAGATTTCTGTGATTAGCAACAGCATACTGAGAAAACTATGACCTACGAGTACAAACTACGTACTCGTAGTAATAGGAAGATGGAGAAAATTACATGATGAGGAGCTTCACAGACTATGTAGGGTCGAAATTGTGGAGTGATGTCCAGACCGGTTCTGGGGCCCATCCAGCCTCCTATCCAGTGGGTTCAACGGGCTCTTACCCCAAAGGTAAAGCTACCGGAGAGTGAAGCTAACCACTCAACTGCAGCTTCTGCCGAAGTCTAGAAAACGTGGATCTACACATCCATTCTCCCATATGCTTTCATGGCCCAGTGCTTAATTAGTTAAGCTCAGGGAGAATTTTATCATCAAAGTAGAATGATTAAGAAAGTAAACGTATCCCTGTAACAGGCCGTGGAGGCCCATAGGGTTGTGAGACATCGAGCCTCCAACATTTCCTAGACAATCGGCTCGCAGATGGCGGTGAGGTTATTAGCCTTACGCGCCGCCCACCCTTTACCCCCCAAACCGGGAAGATTCCTGGTACTCATTTCTGTTAGAGGCTGAGTCGACTCCAGAGCCATAGTGCGGCTGGAAGGATTAGATCAATTGGAAAATCCAATGACCTCGTCGCGAACCGGAACCGCGACCTCCCGTCTTGTAGCATAGTGCCTCAACCAACTACGCTACCGCATGTTCCCCGTGGAATGATTCGTGAATGAAATAAGTCGAAAAGGATGCTGAAGGCTAATTCAAACAAAATAACCGCAATTTGTATACAAGGTATGAGCTTCCCTTCCATCCCATGGTTGTCCTTCACTACTGAAGATGAGGGAAGTGCCTTCCTCCCAAAATATCCGTAAACTTCTACCAGACTACACGGTGCCATGTCACCGCTGTGAGGGCCTCCTATATCACATAGCATTACGAGTTCATGGTTTCGTGTAGCACCTGGTTTACAGGTCCGAAAGCATTCAAACACTTCAGAGTATCATCTGCTGGGATGCAACGTCTCGTAGTCCGGTAGAAGTCCACTGAGAATTTGGAGGAACATAACACCATGTCGCCTGCTGCTTTGTTTCGACCCTGAAGATGGAGGTAGTATTTCCTCCGAAACGTGTTCGAACTCCTACTGGACTACACGGCGTCACATCCCAAAAAATAGTACTCTTCACAGTCACTTCCGTGAGATCTCCAAATTCGAGGTGTTCTAACATTGCGAAGCGTTACATAGACGTCTGAAACGCAGAAGGGAAAGGAGAGATAGAAACAAGTGAATATACGGAAATTCAAACAAGAAAGAAAGTAATGCAAGACAGGAAAATGAAGAAAACTAACGGAAAGTTACAAACAAAGGAAAATAGCAGAAGAGCAGTAGGAGGCAGAAGCAGCCCAAGCCTCGAACTGCGTGTCCCGCTCTGTCTGTAAAGACACTTCTCTGTGTGGCTTTCAGTGGAACTAAAATTAGACGTCTCTCACCTACCGGCTAAGTGCGTCCTTATTTTAGGATTCAGTATGCGTGAAATTGCATTTCGTCCTATGTTCAAATGTCTGTTCACATCGTGAGCAACTTCGAAGTGCGTAGGCATCAGGAGTAGCTTTCTATGTTACTAAAGTGATCAGTGATGAAGGCCGTGGTATAGTTCAGGCGGTTAGTCGCTGGCTTCGCACCGCGGCGGCTCAGGTTCGAGCCCAGTTAAAGTCATGTGGGATTTGTGGTGGACAAAATGGCACGGGGGCAGGGTTTTCTCCTAGTACTTCGGCTTTTCCTGCAAGTTCTCATTCCACAGACTGGTCCATACTCATCTACCACCCGGGGCTGGTACAATAGGTCGGTTAGTGGCCGACGCACCAAGTGGACTCAGTCTCAGCCCACCCCAAGGAAAAACGTGATCATTTGGAAATATGGTGATACGCTCGGATAATATATCATGGGCGAGAAGTACATGCAAAATGCAGGAGGGAGACCTACACATAGATGGTTGGTACCAATAAAATGAATCTTAAGGAATTAGAATATTAAAGTGTAGATTGGATTCAGCTGGCTGAGGAAAGGACCAGTAAGTAAACACAACTATGAAAATTCACCACTAGTTGGCCTGTTGTACCAGCCCCGGAGGGTAGATGATGATAATGAATGTGGCGCAGTCGGTGGAATAAGAATTGGCAGGAAAAATCGAAGTACTCTGAGAAAACCCGCCCCAGTTCACTTTGTCCACCACAAATCCCACACGACCTGAACTGTGCTAGAACCCGGGCCTACGCGGCGGGAAGCCGGCGACTAACCGCCTCAGTTATGGCATGTCCGTGATGTGCTCTAACTAAGATGTATTATAATCCATACATACCGCAAGGGTAAAGCTATCCCTGTAACAGGCCGTGAAGGCCCATAGACTTGTGAGACGTCGAGGCACCCACATTTTCTAGACAGTTGGTTCACAGATGGCGGTGAGGTTGTCACTCTTACGCACCGGCCGCCCTTTACCCCCCAGGAAGTTTCCTGGTACTCGTTTCTGTTAGAGGCTGAGTTGACCACAGGACCATAGTGCGGCTGGAAGGATTAGGTCAGTTGAAGAATCCAGTAACTTCCCGGAAATCAAACCCGTGATCTCCCGGCTTGTAGCATAGTGCCTCAAGCGACTACGCTACCACGTGGCCCCCATATATACCGTATAAGTCCGTTCAGGCTCACGGATCTTGTATAACATACACTCACTATAATCCCTGTTTCAATTATTGGACTGCGCCAAATCCACTGCACATGTGGCTGAGCGCGGCCAGGCCTGAGAACGTAGACAGTAGTTTTGGCTCTGTCATGCGGAAAATGTGCAACATCTACATGCCAGGTGGTAACAGTCGAACTAGTGATAACGATCTGCAGGGGCAGTTGCAGTGACTGGAAGTTATTGCTATATACGTGTGAAACATTAACAATCTAATCTCATATAGAGTGCATCGTAGTTTAGGTACGACTTTCGGGGAATGAACTTTCCTTATTTCCTCTCTGCCGTTCCCTAAGCAACTCGACACAGTTCGGTTTGTCGTTTTCCCCCTGCACTACTTAATCTTGGCCTTTCATTGTGACCATACAGGTTGGTTAGCGGTAACGCTCTAGACTTGCATTCGGGAGGTTCTCAGCTCAAAACTCGGCCGGAACACCGGCTATCTGGACTGAGATATGGCGTATCTTTCCTCAGTCCCTCCAGGCAAATGCCCCAATAGTACCTACAAGCGTCACTATATTGTGGCGTATAGACTCGTCACTAATCGGTGACTTTGTAAACAGCGGCCGTTGCTGCATAACTTCCGCCACATACGCACGCAACAATAGAAGACCTGTGTTTTCTTGTGGTTCGTGCCGAGTGGTTTTAAGTGGCACAAATTTTAGAACTTAGTTTGTGAGACGGTTGCCAGCCGGGAATGACATGAGCGCGGAAGCTGAAGAATCTTCACTGTTAGAAGCCGTTACCCGGAAACGACTAGTGCAGACATTGAAGACAGAAAAGACTTAGGGTTGTGGTCTAATGATTTGTAAAGTTTGGAGATTAAGAGATGGCGCTATAATTACTTGTAGTAACGAGTTGTGTATATAAGTGGTCAATAAATAAAATTACCAATACAGACCCCATGTATAAGTCACTAATACACGTGGCAGTGTGTTTCAGAGACTAAAAGCATCTAAAATACACCCTTCCCCGCCACAAATCACTTATTCCCGTTCCAAACCAGCCTCAAATTCTGGCTAGCGCTTTGCTCATATACTTTGATCTTCATAGTTTGTTGTAGCTGCCTGTATGACAAAATGAGGACATTCATATGAATGTTCGTTAGATTATGTCTGCAGGAGGAACGCTACAGCCTACGTCCTTCCTGCAGGCAGAGAATGTTTCTACCAATGTTTGGCGACTCCTCATTAATATGAACAGTGAACTGTTTCCCCTGTTGAGGTTGAAGGATTAGAATGATTAAAGTTTCTCACGGTGCTGATTATGACGCGTTCTGACCTCTGGGTTCTGTACTTTTGAGAGACCCCGACGTTTTGCAGAAGTCTTATATCCATCTTCAGAATCGAAGCAAGAGACAATCTGCGCAGCCTCTCCGCTGACTCTTCGACACTGAAAATTGAGACGAAATGTTAGTCCGAAATCTCCTAGCAACCCGGAAGACACATTATCTTCAAGTGAGAGTGAAGTGATATTCGCTGTGAAAAGATATGGCGGTTCGCACGGACCGAGTTTCGAACCGTATGCCTGTGTGACGGAAGCTACATTCTGAGCTTTACTGTCATGCGAATTACCACGCGTGGACATCCGTAATACACAAAGGCATGTTGTGTGAAAGTGGGCTAAGCCACATCTGTTAGCAATGCAGCTGTTTCTGACTATACATGGCCTCGCATGACTTTCATTATTATAACACCCGGTCGATTATCGTTTTCTGGAGTGTCGAGTTATCGATTAACTTCACAATCAAACCTATTTCACTCGCCGTAACCGAAAGGTATTTAGCAGTTAATCACTATGAAGGGGAATTCATTTAAATTCCCCGACCCATAGAATACATGCCAGGGGCACTTTATATGAAATACAATCGTAGAGCCAGTCTACTTCAATTAGGCATATTGTAGGACGCCAGATGAGTACACGAAGGTCATAAGGGACAAAAAATGCAGCTCCGGCTTATTGCAGAAGTACACAGTGAATGTGGATGATATTGTCACGTGTATAGTGACTAATAACGCGGATTCTGTATTGGATGAACGGATTTATTTACTCCTTATACATACTGCCAGTAATTACACATAATTATAGTGCTATCGCTATTTCTACACTTTATAATTCACTGTTACACACACACACTAGTCGTCTCCTGGTAACGGAATTATAACAGTCTCATGAACATGAGCATGAGCGAAGATGGTTCATGCCTTAGACCTCGCGGCCGCAGTACTGGCACACACACACCAATTCGCCGATTGTGAAGAAGTATTTCAGAAGTCTCGGATTAATACAGGTGCAATACCTACACACCTGAGCCATGATATTCCCGCTGAAATGGAATCAACGCTTCATTAGTAAGAATGTAAGTCAAGGAGACCGTCATATACTTAAAGAAAAACCCACTTAATAACAACGCGGCATTTTCATGGAGGGACTGAAGATAATCACGAAATCACTCGGTCAGAATAGCCGATGTTCTGACCAAGATTCGAACAGAAAGATTCGTGAATACAAGTCAAGAGCGTCTTTTTGCAGACCGAACTAAGAATCACCATTATTATACGGATCGTGTACGAGCGGCGTAAGTGACTAAATCATACGTGTACTCTGCGAGAGAAAATGCAAGTCCTTCAGGAGGTCATAAGTCCCCCTATTTCTCATTCGACCCAAAAATTCATTAACTTATTAAAGCAGTCAGCTACTGAACCCTGCCTTGAACCAGCTGAAACTAGTCCATATACCCACCACTTGTCCGTTTTACAGAGTGATCCGTTTGAGATGTTAGAAAAGTGAACACTTGTGTATAAAAAGTTAATGAACGTATCTGTGAGCAGTTTGTTTGAAATTGGGCGGGAAGGTTGTTCGTGTAGGGTGACTGGAGGGTTTACAGGCGATTCGGCCGCGTAACCGCGTGGCGGCGCTAGCGCATGAGACACAAACATGGCGGTCTCACCGCAACAACGGTATTGTACTTGCTGTACGTGTCATCTGAAACTGATCACCCTGTACAGCCTTCATCGTAGTGTATACATGTTCCTTGTTTAGCGTGAGACTTATCGTTGTCATTACGCTACTTCAGAATACTGCCGGAAATTCGCACATTGCATAGGGAAAGGAAGTTAAAATTGAAGCTTACCTAATTAAGCACCAGGCCATGAAAGCTTATAGGGAAGTGCAGGTATAGCTCCACTATTCTTGACTTCGGAATTACATGGAGGCGAATGGTCGCCTTCATGCCCCCAACGCTTTATGGCTAGGAAAAGGCCTCCGGTATCCATTCGATAGGAGGATGTATTGGCCCCAGAGTTTGTCTGGAGAAGACTGCAACAAAAATTCGCTTGCCTCTGATAGGAATGGAACTCCGGTCGTCCAGCCCATACCCCAACGCTATATTGACTAAGCTGTCGATCGCGGTTACACGTTGCATGGACATAAGTTATGCAGTAATTCAAGAAAGAGGAAGCACTCTTTTGTTTCAGCGTATCGTGTCTATTCTGTGAGTACTGAACATATGTTGATGTGGATATGTGAAGTGTAGTGACCTGTATGAAGAGAGCATTTGCGCTAGGCTATTCTTCACTATCTTGTGTGTGTGTGTGTTAGAGAGAGAGAGAGATATGGTGTTAAACCTCGGCCTCTACGCATCGTTCGATAACATGTAAGAGTGGAAAGGAGTATGGGAGATAACGGTGGGGGGGGGGGAAGCTAATAGTTCGAAAGTTTGTATGACAAGTTACGAGGCGTCGCGTTGAATTCCCAACAGGTGTTACACAAGTCTACTTTAATATTATCCTCTGATCTGTGCCTATGTCCAACTTCAGGTTTTGCGACTGATGTCGCGTTTGCATATCGCAACTTAACGAAACATAAAGCATAACCAGCCCATGAAGAGCACTAATTATGAAGCTCCGCACTGTAATTTTCTCCAACCACCTGTTACTACCTCTCTCTTAAGCCCCAATTTTCTCCTCGGCAGTTTTCCCACTATTATGACAATCATATAACTGTTGTGACGGATTGCATTGCCATCTATCGAATAACACAACACATGGCAGGACGCGAACAGCCAGGTGGTCGTTGTTACACACACGGCACAGCGTTTATCGACAATCGATACTTGCCGCCGTACCTCAAGAATATCGCTAATGCGGTAGGTGGGCTGCTTAATGGGATGGCTGGATGTTACCAGGTGTAATGCGACTTCTTCGATATGGAGGGAGGAGTGGCTGTAGGGGAAGATCATTTAAGGAGAGTCACACAACAAAATAATTCACTTTTCTTCCGAACCGAAGGCCGTACCATAGCTCAAGCGGTTAGTCGCTGGCTTCCCACCGCGGTGGCCAGGTTTCGATCCCGGGGTTTGGTCAAGTGGTATTTGTGGTGGACAAAGTGACGCTGGGGCAGATTCTGAAAGTCTGTGAAGACGATATGTTAATACAGTTATTGACTTTTCGGATATTATGCATCATCCTCTTTATTAAAGAGGACGGTGGGTGACGCCCAGAAAGTCAATAATTGTGCCATGGCTTCTGTTTATAAAATACGAGACGGTTCAGAATTATAAACATGCCTTGTATGCATATAATGCAGCCGTTCTCACGCCACAGTAGTTTTCTCATTCTTACTCAGGTGATCGTTGTGTGCTCGAAACTGACCGATGAAGGTGACTTGAGCGGTCCAGAAAATGAGGTTTTACGTGGTTCCCATCAGTTTTCAGAGGCTAATGTCTGAATAATACCTTACATTAGGCCACAGCCGCTATTTTCCACATCCTTTTAGCTCATTAGCCACTCACAGTCATCCGATAATTCTACGATATTCAGTTTGACTTACTGGGAGCGTACATAAATAATTACTTAAAAAAAGTAAAGCTATCCATTTAACAGGCCGTGGAGGCCCATAGGACTGTGAGAGGTCGAGGCTACCACATTTTCTAGATAATCGACTCATAGATGGTGGTAAAGTTGTCAGCCTTACGCACCAGCCGGCCGCCCTTTACCCCCAGGAAAATTCCTGCTACTTATTTCTGTTAGAGGCTGAGTCAATCTCAGGGCCATAGTGCCGCTAGATGGATTAGATCAATTGAAAATCCGATGATCTCGTCGGGAATAGAATCCGCGACCTTCTGGCTTGTAGCATAGTACCTCCACCAACTACACTACCGCGTGGCCCCAAATATACGTGTACCATATTTATAGAAGAGAATGTATTTGAAACTATGCCATATGAAGTAAAAACATGTAATGTAATTCATTGTTTTAACGGAAAATGGAGGGAAGGAGACAAAGGTGTGAACGGAATAAAGTGAAGGAAGGGAGCGGGCGAAGCGTGACGACGCGAAAGATATAGTTCCACGTTGAATTTCAGTGGATTGTCTAGTTAGCATCTAATCCAAAAGCGAATATATTGTGCGTTACTGTAACTTCAGATTTCATTCCAGTTAAACATTTTGTTTCTCTTCCAATTGCATGTCAACAACAACAACTCCGTGATTTTAGTCAGTAAACGAATTATACCGACCGAGCGAGCGACCGCCGCTTGTCGGCGAAGTTAGTGCCAAATTTTGCGGATAGAGTGTGTCGCGTGGTCAGCGCAACGAATCCCCACGGCCGTTAATTTCGGTTTTCTAGACCGTAGCCTCTATTTCCTTGAAATAGCTCCTCAATTATCATCACGAGGCTGAGTGGACCCCGTTCCAGACCCACTATTTCTCAGAAAAGATCTAGTAGCGCCGGGAATCCATCCCGGACCTCTGGATGCCAACGAAAGCAAATTATCGCTGCGTAAACGAACACAGTGTGTTTGTCTGCGTACGCAGGCCAGTACCCCAGTTCAAATAAATATGGCAAACCACAACTTTCATTGTCAGATAATTTAAAATTTGATTTATTTTGGGGTTATTTTATGATTCTGCCAATAGCAGACTATACAGCTTTGAATGCTGTGCTTTATTCATAGATGAATGATGAATTGGAAAGAATCTGGGAGGAAGACGTCCTGAGCTGATCTATATACATCCCGAAAAGGGGGGACTGAAGAAATCCACAAGTCACACATACAAGTTCCGGTGTGGGATTTGAAACGGGTATCCGCCGACTACGAGTCTACACCGTCTCATTTGACCAGTGCATTTTCAGTAACCGTCTTCACTTCACTCCACGTACCGACTAGATCTACCCGTATTTATCTTCTACCTCTGGCTCTACAGGCTTTTGTTGAACCTTGGCTAATTTTTCAGTTTCTTGATCATTTACACAGTCAGTAGGACTCCTTTGACAGGGATTATTCGTCGGCAAGGCCGCTAACTGCACACAGGACAGCACAAACACTGAATAAAACACACAAAGACATCAATGCCTCGAGTGGGATTCGAACCCGCGATCCCAGTGTTTGAGCGAGCGAAGAGAATTCTTGCCTTCGAGCACGCAGCAACTGTGATCGGCAACTGAATAGATCTGCTGTGGGTAAATACATCGTTACCGTCGCAGCAGAGGAGATAGGTTCTTTGTTACAAAAATTAGTACACGAGTTTGTCAATGGATGGCATCACAAGTGTCATACAATAGATGTTCCTAGGAAATAATAAGCTTACCTACACCTGCCCACATTTGGTGGCCACCTGAGGAAATATTATGGATTTCTCTGTGCAACTCTGTTTACCCCCAAGCGGCCCTGACATTTCCAACAGGCAGATCTACGGCAGGGCTTCGCAGCCAAAGTGTTAACCTTGAATATCATTGTAGTTTAATTAGTTGTCAGTGTAAATTAAACCTCTATATGTCCTCACTCATGGATCCGGGGGTATCGCAGTCTGTATAGCGACTGACTACGGGCTAGATGGCCGACGGGTAGGAGTTCGAGTCCCGGTATGACCAAGAATTTTCTCTTCTCCACGTCGTCTAGACCGGCTCTTGGGTTCAGCCATCTTCCTATCCAATGGGTACAGGGGGCCTTCCCTGGAGGTAAAGTGGCCGGGGTGTGAAGCTGCCCACTCACTTCCAGATAGTACCGAGGTGAAGACAATGTAGATCAGGACACCCATTCCTCCGTACGCCTTCATGGCCTTGTGCTTAATTAGTTAGGCACAAGGACAACTTTACCTTTTTTATGTCCTTACTCACCTTAATAATTTACACTACACTCTCGTCTAGATACAAGCAGCCTGTTCATACCATTGAACAGTTCCAAACCATTTCCCAATAACAAAATCCATTACATTAAATAAAATTATATACATAATTACAGACTGACAATTGACGTTTTACAGCATATTTCAAGATTAGTGTATTGTCGGGATAATATGGCGGTGAAGCCACCGTCGCTCGCCTTCAGATCGTCCCCAGCTCATCTCTCGCCATCCATTCAACTCTTATAATGTACCTTCTGAATGAGTCATTAAATAACAAGAAAACGCCATTTAATTTCGCGTTAACGCGATTTATTATTACTGCTAAAGCAGTTTATAATATAGATGAGGAAAAGCAAAAGTCGCTCATTCATTTCCGCCTGTAATGCTACATGTTTCGGCCCTACTTGGCCATTTTTAGACAAATGTTCACTTATTGAAATTGCCGCACTGTACTAGATATAGTCCATGCTATTGCATATTGTTATAGACACTAAAATGTGTTTGAGAATAAAACTCTCTCTCTTTCTCTCTGTTCCCGTGTTATTTTCCTTTTGATGCGTCCATATTTTTGTCCCTTCGTACGTGTGTTCTCAGTAGTTCGGCCTATATCCCTTGTTTCAAAAAGTGAACGATTGCCTGAAGATGGCCAAGTAGGGCGGAAACATGTAGCAATTAATGTGATTTTAATGACATTTTTAATTAAGGAGAGATTGTGAACAGTTTTAGGTTGCAATAGAGAAGAAATGTATGAGCGAATGAGCAATAGGTTCCTCAAATATAATATTATGAAATGAAAACGTTTCTGAAAAAAAGAAAAAAAGACTTGGATAAGGACGATAGAAACGCGCGGGGTTACAGTTAATTGCAATGCACATGTTTCGTTGAGAAGTGTAAGGATTGAAACCAGTGAGACCTGGGCCAATGTGACCATTCCTGGGAAAGAAACCATCGCGTAGGTCAGGAGATGCCAAACTATCAAATAATAAAGCGAACCCAACAAGCATAAGGACTCATAGACATACAGAAGTAATTACTGCAGTAACTATGGATGAATGGAAATAAATACTTCAGAAAAACCATAACACCTCATGAAAGTACTGACCAGTATTTGTATCAGTAGGTTGCACACAGTTAGTTCTCTCCTCACAGGTCGGTGGGTCAAGGCACAATTGCTGTGTGACCACTTGCGGTCAGTTTCGTGTTACTGTGTATCCTAGATAGTTTACTGCGGTGCTCTTCTTCTCCACATGTTGTGACACGTAAATCCATTGCCAGACAACGACCACAACACACACAAGACCAACAGTACAACAGCAATCTGTGCAGCTTGCACATGCGCAATGAAGTCACACAACAGTGCTTAGAAATCACGTGACTTATGTTTTCTGTATGTCCAACCAGAGCACCAATAGACTGGCTGGATAGCGATCACGTGATGTGTTCTGTAGGTTCGTGTCCGTGCCGCGTCTGTATAAGTGAGTAGAATTTCTAAGCTGCAGTAGTAAGCGGCCGGAGTAGAGCGGTAAGCTGGAGGAGTACAGCAAGAAGCAGTGAGTTTTTGAGTAGTGCAGGAGAGTATAAGAAGTCAGCCTGTGAAGACTTAACGTGTGGTTTGAAAGCTTTATGTGTGCTGTGGTACATCGATATTGGAACTGTGTAATTTAGTGAGACTTTTATAGTTCCTGTGGTATATATTCGTTGCCAGAAAATGGATAATCAAGACCAGTGGAATCAGACTGAGAAGATTAGTGTGGATTGATTGTAAATTGTGTAAAGGAGCAATAATGTAATAACTGTTTGTAGTTACGACCTGTAGGTTTTTAATAAATCCAATTACCAATCCGAAGTCACTGCGACACGTGACATTATACTGTAAGTCCAAGAATTACATTGTTGGACTGGCGAAGGATTAGGGAACACTGCACATCATATCTCAGCAGTATTTTGGTGCATTTCTATACTGGGTTCACCTGAAATTCTCGTTACTGGACATGCAATATTTGTGCTTTAAGTCGCCGATGTAAGCATATAACATACGTATATAAATTTGTATTTGTAACATTGTACATCAAGTTCGTGGAGGTAGGCCTAGGCCCACTGGGGCTGTAGCGCCAAGGGAAAAAAAACATTGTACATCATTTCATTATGTTATTTTAAAAAATTAATAAATTACAGAAGACCGTTTTTGCAGACATACTGACGGAACGTATGGCCTTGTAACTGGGAATGCAGTGAGTGCCTATGGGTCTTGCCGTCTCATAAGCGAGTTTCAATCAATGGGAAAAATATTGTAGCGTGTAGAGCCCTTTCTAGGCAACGATTCGGTAAACACGTTACTGCCGTATCGGATACACATGCAACAATAGAGGTGCTGTTGAAAATGGCGTTTTCCACCTGGTCCACCTGGGGTTATAAGGAGGACAATTTAAGTAAGAATAGGCCGTTGCAGAGGAGCCGCCGTTCAGAGAGGACTTGAGCAGGGAAGGAGAGTAATATCCATTATTAGAAGCCGTTACCAGGAAAAGTCTATCGAAGACACTGCAGACTGGAAAAGATTTAGCGTGTTCTGTAATGATATGTAAGTATGGAAATTGCGATAGTGTTATATTTATTTGTATTTAGTACATGTAAGTGTTCAATAAATCTAATTATCCTGAACACCCGTCTATTGTCACACATACTACTTGACAATATTGTGTAACATTAGATATATAAGGATGAGAATAGGCTACACAGAGCACTGCAGACACACGTATGAGTTATGGAGAATAGCAGGACGTTTCATGGCATGCCTAATTTCTTTCTCTGTCTGTTTCAGGTAATTGGACAATTACGAAAGGTTTCCGAAATCGCTGGCTGAATTTGCGAAGAGGGAGACCCGACCCGAATATCTAGTTCAAGGAGTAAGATCAACCATTACACAGATTTATGTTAAAAAATTTTATTTTTAATTTTTAACTTCACATTACATGCTTCGGCATTAAGCAAATCAGTGCAAATCGCTTAAAACGTAAAAATGTTTTAAAATGTGGAGAGAATTGTGAACTATCTGTCTTAAAGAAAGCAGTCTTCTGGGATTTGGCACCGTGTATATGTGGTGTTAACCGACGTTTCGGAGGAACGTATCGCCTCCATCTTCAGGGTAGAAGAAAAATATAAGAAATCCGCAAGCGAAGAGACCGTGAGAACCGGTAAAAGCAGACTGGTGTTATATTTTTCCTTCAATAGCATAATGTCTGTACATTGAGTTTATCTTCCATATCAAACAAAAAAAATTTTGTAACCTATTACACTGATGTCTTATCAAGAACTAGCGTGATTTCTCTGAGGTGGTAACCACAATTTCAAATATAATGAAGTCGACTTATCNCTCAAGTATCAGTTTGACAGTGCCAGTCCCAGTGTATACGTGTATATTCATTTCCGTTTCCGATTTCTTCGATATTTACGTAGTTAAACAAAATTGAGTCTCACTGTATGACTGGTCACGTCACACCCCTGTGCAGTATGGGCACTTTCCGAATACATCACTCTAAACGAAACCACATTGTGAGTCAATTGTTATTGTTTTGAGCACGCTTTCTGGTGTTTTCCTGTTCACCGAGAAGCAGGAGCAGACTAAAGTAGCAAACTGTGGAGATAAGCTCCGCTGTCCTGACTTACGAATCCTTGAAGATTGACTGATAAGATACAACTCTTCTCTGCAAGCAGGACCTGAGTGCTGACGTCCAGTAATGTACTGTATCCTATCTAGGAATGTGTCCAGTTCGAGTGTGGCACTCAGATTGCAGGTCGTCACATTGTTAAAGCAAAGAATTGCGCCTCTCGTTAAGCAACTGGTTTTCGCAACTTGTGCGCACTCTGAGGTAATGGTTAGGTACACTCTTTGATCACCGTTTCCCTGGTACCCATTGAATAGAGGGAGCACGCCGTAGCGTAGTTGGTTAAGGCACTATGCTACAAGCAGGAAGGTCGCGGGATCGAATCCCGTAGAGTTGGAGTTTTTCAATTGATCTAATCCTTCCAGCCTCACCGTGATCCTGGTGTCGACTCAGCATCTAACAGAAATGAGTACCAGGAATCTTCGTGGGGGTAAAGGGCGGTCGTCGCGTAAGACTGACAACCTTACCGCCATCTATGAGCCGATTGTCTAGAAAATATGGCCGTCTCGACGTCTCACAACCCTATGGGCCTCCACGACCTGTTACAGGGATACCTTTATACATAGACGGGATACCTTTACCTTCCCTTATCTTACCCATTGACTAGAACACTCCAGAGCTAGTCTGGCCATGGTGGTCTTTACACCTGCCAGAATCAAACCGTGACGATCCACTGCATACAGGCTATATAAACTCTAGGTGTTCTGGGAAGAATATACAGAATCTTTATTGGCTGTGGCATTCATTCAGTTTCCTATCCGATTTTTTGCCGCTGGTGAAACTACCGCGGCTCATCTGCGAAGTTTCAACTAGTGCAGACATTAAGAATGCTCGTGCTTTGCATAGAATTTTCCATCACATTCCTGAAGCACTTCTGAGTGAAAACGTTATACAGTCATTGGTACAAGCTATGGCTTTGTAGATTCTGAAAAAAAAAAAAATATTTTACTGGGAAGAAGATAAAATAGTTACTTTACAGTAGCCTAAAGCAACCCGGTTCCTTTCTCTACGGAACGTGTGACCTTGAAGCGCACCGGTATTGACTGCCTCGCGTCATTTGCTTTTGGCTGCTTTCACGCTTGGCTTATTGTTAGACACTAAAGACTCACACAGTGCGTTCCTCGGAAACGTCGGTGGACTTATGCCATACTAAACGAGATTACGTCTCAGAAGACAGTACGATACCTAGTGAAAACAGAAGTGGCTTTGTTGTATGTGCTGAGGGAGTGTATTTGGGAACAGGGTGTTAAGGGATGAAGTAAGTGGAGGTTCGAGAAAATTACACTGTGAGGAACATCATAATTTGTGCTCATCACGAAATATTATTAGAATGATCATGTCAAGGATTATGCCGAGGAGTTCACATATAATTTCAGCAGGAAGGAGACCACTAGCAAGATGAAGACGCGTTTTGGAGGGCAACTCTAAACTGGATATTATTGAAATATGATGGGGATGTTGGATGGAATAATCTCTCTCAGGATCTGAACCAAGGGTGGGTTCTTCTTAATACTCTAATAAACTTTCGGGTTCCATTAAATCCTGGGAATTTCTTGAGCTGCTGAGCAACTTCCGGCTTCTCAAGAGAGGACTCAGAGAACACTACTCAATGAGGAGTCCCTCAGCTTTTACTTCCGGCCAAACGTTAGGATTCTCGAACCAAAGACCATAACATGGGCGCATATACGAAAAGTGAAATGTGTACAAAGTTTTGATAGGAAATCCTGAGGGGAAAAGGACCACTGGAATGAATTAGGCATAAGTAAAAAAGTTGATGTTCAAGTATATCTCAAAAGAATATACGGGAATAGTGTGGACTTTATTTGCTTACTTCAGGATAGGGGACAGTGGAGGGTTCACTGGACCTTCGAGTTGCATAAGATCTCGGGAATTTCTCGATAACTTCAGAATCACTAGCTTCTCAGGAAGAACTCCATTCCATTGAGTTAGTTATTTAATTATTTGTGTTTGATCTTAGCTTAAAGTTCAGTGAAAAGTTTAATATTTTATTGCATTTGTTTTGCATTATTTTCCATTTCTCTTCAGATACACAGTTCTCTCCTCTTCGCTTTTACCCTCTGGACATTGCATGTCCTTAAACCTCATCCTCTTTCCGCACTCTTCATGAATTGCATCCATCTCCACTTTTCATTTATCGGTAGTGCTATTTCTATTTCACTCTTGTGTAGTACGTTTTTTGTTGCCTTCTTCTTCACCCGCCACGTCTCGCGGCCCGCCTGCAGGACGGTGTGTCTACTCGGCTCAGTGGCGTGTGGTCTCGCTCGTTCGTGCACGTGTCCTAGCCGTTATGAGACAATCCTCTTGTGTTCGTCAGTTACCTGCTACTGTTCGTGATTTTAGACGTGGCCATTCTCAACACAATGCGCAGTGGATTTGGTCGAGTCTTCCAGCTTCGCTACGGGCTGGAGGGCCTTAGATACAGCGCATTCTCCTCCAACCCCTCCCACACTGAAACTGCAACTAGTGTCCACTACTACTCGATACACTTCTCAATTCTCTACGTGCAGAAGCTAAGGGCCAGGTGCACAAACATGGCGTGTAAAGACGCTCAGGAAAGCAGACTTGGAAGCCAGAACCAGTATCGCTAGTAATGCTTTCTAGCGTACTAGTGTAAGTTTAAATGTGTGTCAGGGTATGTAGACATTTGGTGGATAAATGGAGGAAAGAAATATTGACGCATGCGCAGAACTGAAGTTTCCATGAGAGCAGCTCACAATTCTATGCGGTCTCAGGTTTATCATATAGCTGGAATTATCCATGTGAAATTTGTAATTGAGCTAGATCATGAGTGAATATACAAGTTCTGTATAAAGAATTTTATTTATTTAGATATTTATGGCTTATTTAAAGACGCTACCAGGAGCTAGTCTGTGGTTGGATGAAAGCTGACTTACAAAAGGTGTGGAAGGAAGTGGCTGTCGTGTGTTTCAAGGTGCTATCCCAGCATCTTCCTAAAGAGACCAGGGAAAACCACGAAAAATATTTGAATAATCGGTGCCCCGGCCGAGATTCGAACTGGGCAGCTACAAAGTACAAGTCAGAGAAGCGTTACAGCTTCAACCAACTTGCTTGGTAAAACACTTTCTTACCGGCGAACAATTAAAACCATGACAACTCTGCTAAACTTGTAGGTTTTACGCGACAAACATAAGGTTGAGAAAATCTGTACTTTAGTAACAACATTTTCCGAAAATATAACGATGTTAATTCAGTTTAATTCGGATTAGTAGTAGTAGTAGTGGTAGTGGTAGTAGTAGGATGCATTCATAAATTCATAACTGAACAAAGAAAACAAACTCAATGGCTTTAGTCCTCAAGCGAACTATACCGACCGAGCGACCGTCGCTTGTCGGCGAACATAGTGCCAATTTTAGTGGATAGGGGATGTCACGTGGTCAGCGAACGAATCCCGACGGCCGTTAATATCGGTTTTCTGGACCAGAGCCGCCAATTCCTTGAAATAGCTCCTCAGTTATCCTCACGAGGCCGAGTGGACTTCCTCAGAAAATCTAGCAGAGCCGGGAATGGAACCCGGGCCCTCCGGATCTGTAGCCAGGAACTCTGACCACTAGACAGAGAGGCGGTCTCTGCATTCATAACTGAAAGCAACGAAAATGTGAGTCAACTAGGATCAGATCTCATGGCCATTTAGCACTCTGTGCCTGCAGACTCGTTGCACTTTACAGCTCAATTATAATTTTACATTATCTAACTGTGGCACACTTGCACAAGGCTTTCATGGCTAGAAGTCTGCAACAGGAAATAATGCTTTGTGACTTCTGCCGGGAATGATCAAGTCAAGGAGGATGAGATGGGCATATTATGTAGCACGAATTTGGAGTTCAGAGAAGGGGATATAGTGTATTGATGAGAAAGCCGGAAGGAAATAGACCACCGGGAAGGCCAAGACGTAGGTGGGTGCACAATATTAAAATAGATCCTAGAGAGATAGAATGAGATGGTATGGATTGGATTGATCTGGCTCAGGATAGGGACAGTGGAGGGCTTTGGTGAACATGGTAATGATACTTTGTGTTCCATAAAATGCTGGGAAGTTCTTGAGTACCTGCACAATTGTCAGCTTCTGAAGAAGGGTTCAGCTCCATGACTGAGTGAATGATTTATGTGAAAGTGGAAAATCATTACGTTTCTTCTTATTTAACTTTCCTTGTATTCTCTGATAATGACGATCTAAACGAATTGTTATAGTAATTTCATCAGCATATTCTCTTTTAAATCCATCCTAACAACAGATGCAACGTCACACCGGCAGGAGGTTCCTTCCTCGAAAGAAAAAACAAAAAACAAACTCCGTGGCCTGTAGTCCGCAAGCTAACTATACCAACGGAGCGACCGCCACTTGTTGGCGAAGTTAGTGCCAACTTATGCGGACAGAGGGTGTCGCGTGGATAGCACAATGGATCCCCACCGCCGTTAATCTCGGTTTTCTAGACCGGAGCCGCTACTTTTCCATTAAAGTAGCTCCACAATTATGCTCACGTGGCAGAGTGGACCCCATTCCAGACCCACTACTTCTCAGAAAATCTTGTAGCGCCGGAAATCGAACCCGGACCTCTGGATCTCTAGCCAGGAACAGGCTCTAACAACTGAAATTAATGCGTGAATCTTTATGTGCACTCTCTCATGTTTTATTTTCTGTGTATTTTAGCGTTATCGTTAGACAGTAGCCGCTCGGTGTAAGGCATGAACTGTCTTCGCCCGCTTTAATACTGGTCGTTGGTTAGAATCCCATCGGAGGCATGGATGTCTGTCTGCATTTGTTCTGTGTTTGTGTTCCATGTAGGTAGCGGCCTTGTGGCAAGGCTCATCACCCCGTTCAAAGAGTTCTACCGACTGTCTATAAGGTTTAGGATACAGAAGTGAAACAGAGCGTTTCACAGATGCCCTATGCTCAAGAGGGAGCAACAAGAAATATGAATGAGCGAATGAATGATACAGCAAGGCCCCAGGTGCATGGAACCCGCTTGCATTCTGCTTCATGTGGGAATTAACGCCAATATTTTGCACGTATAGTCAGGGTCATATTTACAGACATTTATGAGATTGTTATACATTCGTGTTTGTATGGGTGCTTATGTACATGCAAGCATTTTATGTAAACCTCCACTTCTATTGTTTTCGAAGCAACTTAACAGAGAACTGGAATAAATTATGATTCTATGGTAGATATCTGATTGGTCATTCAATTTGAAGATTTGATTTAGCACAATTATCCGGAAATGAATTTGCACATATTGTTCAGCTGCACAGTACTCGGTTATGTTAGACAACTATCCCATCGAAAAAACTCCCAGAAATGAAGTATCGCCGTGAAACAAAATAATGGACATATAGACCCACTGCTAAGCAACGACTTGGTAGACACATTCCCACGGGAGCCAACGAGCACAACAATAGGACGTCTTTTGCTAAGCAACGGATCAGTAAACAAACTTTCTCAACAACAGAAAGGCTGTGTTTTCAGCATGGTCCTTGCAGGTGGTTATAAAGGAACAAAGAATTTCGTTTGAGTTAATTGCTGTCAGAAGTTGACAGAGTTCAGTTGAAGAAGATTCAGTTGTTGTCAAGAAATGGATCGAATTATAGAGATGACTGTCTAAGGTGATAGGGAAGAAATGGCAAGAAAGTAATCAGACTGTGACAAGAAGACTTCGTGTGTGATTTGAAATTACAGTGACTCTGATAAATCCGTTGCCAGGATACGACAGATGAAGACTGAAAATTCTAGTGCGTGTGCAACGGTTAACTGTAAAGTGTGTAGATCAGAAATGGCCTGTAGTCCCGAGTAGTGTGAATGTATAAGGTGCAATAAATCCAAAAACTTCAATCCAAACCCCTTCTTATAAGTCACGCATAATCCCCCAATTCGTGACAATATGTACTTACGATTAAACAAATTCATAATCACCTTTAAACTACATGATAGCAAAGGGGCAGTAACATTTAAATAAAATAGTAATCATATTAGAATAAAATAGGAACCACTCATAAATGTAATAGTAATAACTTCTGTACCTAACAGTATTTATTTTTAATACTCTCACGTATCTATGTTTGGCGTGACTAACAACACTTGGTTCTGGATTTGATGAATTGGTTTATTGGCACATTTTACAATTACACTTAATTTTGGGAGCTCACAATCAACGATTGTTTAAGAATCGCTCCATTACTTACTGGACCACGAGCGTGTTTTCTTCTTACTATGACGAATGACGAACGAAGATTGATGCTCACACCTTAAACTGCCTTGATCGGCATCTGTCCTACGAATGCCGTCCGTAGAATCTCTCGATGCTCCTCCTTATATAAGCCAGTTAGTATCCATGGAAATCCATGTTAATGATTCGTTATCACGAAAAGTGCTCACTGAAACGTCCTGTGCTAAGCAACATAGGTTCTAATGCTGAATGCGTCACCTCGAGAATGTGTCTAACAAAGCGTTTCCTAGCGCTGTACTGTTCAAGCTTGTAGTTCCAAAAACGTGTTTTAATAATCCGTTGTCTAGCAAAGCTTTATTCCGTCACCGTACTCCTACAATGTCCGTCCCTTTCAAGTACAATGGAAGCAGGTTCTTCTGAAACGCCACTTCATAGGCAGCTCCGTGAGAGCCAACGAATCATCTGCTACTTTACGCTCTGCACGCCACTGCTCACGTGATCCAGTTCTCCTGTCTCGCCTCCCTTCATTTTCGACTAGTCCTTCCCCCTGTGTAGCGCCACCCATATCACTCTCAAGTACTACCCTACAAGTAAATCACCTTTGCAGGAGGGTTGTTACTGCAGCAGCCCCCGCGCCATGATGCAATCCCCTCCGCGGGTGTCGGGAGCCGTGTGAACTTGCAACAGTGTATAAATGTGAATGCGTATCATTCCTGTATGTATGTACAGGGAGTGTCTGTGTACCTGGCGAGTGGGGAGAAGCATGCCTAGCAGCCTAGGAGTGTGGTTTGCAGTTGCATTGAGGAGGAATGCAGGGAGGGAGAGAGGGAGGGAGGATAAAGCAGTGTAAGTAAGGCCCTGATATAACCCATGTGCTTCCTACAATCATTATCTCAGTTAATGGAGTCGAAAAAATCCACTGCGCATTTTGTTGGGAACGGCCAAGAATAAAAGGTCGTACTGTATTTCTCCAGTTCTACACGATTTGCTCTCCTGTATATTCTGACGTAGTGATGGAAATGTAAAAATACTTTCACGTGACACGTATATTATTTGAATTTGAATTTTGTGAAATACTTAGAGTAAACTGGTGCCGAAGTACATTACTAGAAGAGAGTCAGTAAGGTTTTCCTAAATGGATTTCGTGACAGTTGGCTCTTGAACTGAAATTGAATCAGCCATTAATCATGGCTACGCGTTTCGATATTGTGCCATCGTTTGGGGATAAATTTAGAAACCGGTTTAATATACTGTGACGTGATAAATCTCGACAGGTGGTGTTCTGATTTGTGATCGGATTTATTGGTCCCTTAAACAACCCGTGACTACTCTTTACAAACCACACACTGACCAGTGTTCTCAGTGACGGTCTTCACTGCTCTGTTTGGTAGCGGCATCCAACGGCGGACGTTCCCCTTCCTCTGGGTGCTCGAGCTGACCGCGGCCTCAGGTACTGCAACCCTCAACTGACCAACCGCCTGCAGGCGAGAGTCAGACTCACTCGAAATGGCAGCTGGTCCTTGTCATATATAGCATCGACACGGACCATACAGAAAACACCTTTTTCAATAGTTCTTTATTTTGTTGCGTGCTTGTCTATTGCGGCCATCACATAACGGCTACTGAGCCATTCCGTAGCGGCGGCCGTGTTTACTGAGCTGTTTTCTAGAAACATCTGTCTCTGCTAGCCTCACAATTTCGGCTTTCAGCAGATATTCCACAATTTTCGTTGCCAATCAACGCTACTAACCGCTTGAGCTATGGCGCGGTCCTATAGCAGATGTAAGTCAATTGTACGAAACTTAATACAGTGCGTACAATCAAGTGCGCGCCGCGGCTGCAATTTGNTCTTACATTTTAATGAGTTATAATGTCAGTCGTTGCCCTATCAGTGCGGATCCAGCCGTTGCTTTCGAATTCAGTTTCTGCTGTCTGTAATCAGTCGTCTTCCGTTAGAAGTGAAGTTGTGTGTCCGTAAGGGTATACTAGAAGGAAGAGCAGTTGTCATGCCTATCTATCTATGGCTCTACTGTCCTTTGGACCTTAGCCATTTTCGTCACTTTCTTAATCCTATACACAGTCGATAGGACTCTTTGGACGGGGGATCAGCCCGTAGCAAGGCTGCTGCCTACACACAGAACAACACAAACCCAAAATAAACGCATACTGATAATCATGCCTTGACTGGAAATCGAACTCACGATCCCAGTGATCAAGCGAATGAATACAGTTCATGCCTTAGATCGCGCGGCCCCTATGATCGGCTGCAGTTGTTATATAAAGCTCAGTTTTTGTGAACTTGTGATATGCAGGCAGCAAAATAAACTGTAAAGCTGCAGCATGTTTGTTTATGGGCCTGACCAGCCACACGGTTACGTCTGATTTCCTTCTAACACGACGAATGCATAATAATACGGGGATTAGTGCAATCGCATGTATATGCAGACACACACACACACATGCCCCGAGCGGAGTTCGGATCTCAGTTTGTACAGAACCTAGAGCTGTGAGCACAGCCTGCATGGTCATTGGGTCCGGCATGCACTGGAAGCAATTGTATCTGTAAAATTTCTGTGTAACTACTAAAGCCTCTCTGCGATACGAAATAGAGTGGGCTACGTATAAACATGTAAAATAAGTAAAAATAAAGGTGTCCCTGTAACTGGCCGTGGAGGCCCATAGGGTTGTCAGATGTTCAGGTTCTCACATTTTCTAGACAATCGGCTCATAGATGGCGGCAAGGTTGTCAGCCCAACGCGCCGGCAGACCTTTACCCCCAATATTCCAAGAATATTCCTAGTACTTATTTCTGTTAGAGGCTGAGTCAACCCCAGAGCCATAGTAGGGCTGGAAGGATTAAGTAAATTGAAAAAAGAAACAATGACCTCATCGGGACTTGAACCCGCGACCTTCAGGCTTGTAGCATAGTACCTCAATAATTTTTTGGTTTCCAATTGCCGTATGATTGCCAATATAGCATACTGAAAGTAAAATCTAGTTACTTTCCAATCGTTACATAACAATCAACGTCACTAAATAACAAGAATGGCCGCGCCATGGCTCAAGCGGTTAGTCGCTTGCTTCCCACCGCGGCGGCCTGCGTTCAATCCTGGGTCTGGTCAAATGGGATTTGTGGTGGACAAGGTGGCGCTGGGGCAGGTTTTCTCCGAGTAGTTCGGTTTCCCCTGCCAATCTTCATTCCACCAAATTCTCCATCATCATAATCACCCGATCAAGGCTACAATAGGCCAATCAGTGGCTGCCGTGCCGAGTGGACCCAGCTGGACTCCAACCCCTACAAAACGAAAGAAAAAGTAACAGTAATGCACCCTCGTTGCTGCAGTACGAGAAGTACACAAGATCTTTTCTCTTAACATTGGGATCAGGGTTGCTTTACCGTAAATGTTGTATTTGTTCGTCGGATTTGAGGTTCAAACAGCGGTGACTATTCTGGAGTTTGACTCCGCGCAGTCTGGTAAAAGCTTTACCGATATCAGAGAGGAGTCTCCTGCCTCCACCTGTGAGCTGAGGAGTAAGCCGCGTAAACAAGCGGCAGAATTTCCTTGCACGCAAAGTCACGTCACGTCAAATAACGTCAAGTCACGCCAAGTCAGACCAAGTCACGTCAACTCACGCCAATTCACGTCAAGTCACGTCACATCACATCACCTCACCTCAACTCAACTCACCTCACTTCACCTCACTTCGCCTCACATAACTTAAAGCCAGGGAAAGGTACCCCTCAGTTACTGATTGCTTCGCACAAGACTACTGGGCAAACCTAACTTATCCAAACCTAACCTAACCTAACTTAACCTAATCTAACCTAATCTAACCTAATCTAACCTAATCTAACCTAATCTAACCTAACCTAACCTAGCCTAGCCTAGCCTGGCCTCGGCTCGCCTCGTCTCGTTCTCGCCTCGCCTCACGTCAAATTACGTCAAGTCACGTCAAATCATGCCAAGTTACGTCAAGTCACGCCAAATCACGCAAGATCACACAGTCACGTCAAGTCACGTAAATTCACGCAAAATCACGCCAAGTCACGCAAAGTCACGTCAAATAACGTCAAGTCACGCCAAGTCGGACCAAGTCACGTCAACTCACGCCAATTCACAACAAGTCACGTCACATCACCTCACCTCAACTCACCTCACGTCACCTCACCTAACTTAACACCAGGGAAAGGTAGGCCTACACCTCAGTTACTGATTGACTCGCACAAGACTACTGCGCAAACCTAACCAATCCAAACCTAATCTAAACTAACCTAACCTAACCTAACCTAACCTAACTTAACCTAACCTAACATAGCCTGGCCTCGGCTCCCCTCGCCTCTCCTCGCCTCGTCTCGCCATTCCTCGCCTCGTCTCGCCTCTCCACGCCTCGTCTCGCCTCTCCTCGCCTCGTCTCGTCTCGCATCGTCTCGTCTCGCCCCGCATCGTCCCGTCTCGCCTCGCCTCACGTCCAATTACGTCAAGTCACTTCAAGTCAAGTCTAGTCTCCCCAAGTCACCTCAACTCACGCCAAATCACGTCAAATCACGTCAAGTCGCTCGAAGTCACATCAAGTCACGTCAAATCACGCCAATTCACGTCAAGACACGACACATCACCTCACCTAACTTAACAGCAGGGAATTGTACCCCTCAGTTACTGATTGATGCGCACAAGACTACTGCGCAAACCTAACCTACCCAAACCTAACCAAACCTGACGTAGCTTAACCTAACCTAGCCTAGCATAGCCTATCCTCGCCTCGCATCATCTGTCTTCGACTCACGTCATGTTATGTCAAGCCACGTCATGTCACTCAGTCACACCAGGTCACGGCAAGTCAAGTCACGCCAAGTTACGCTAAGTCATGTAAAACACGCCAACTCAACTCACGTCACGTCACGTCACCTCACCTCACCTAACTTAACATCAGGGAATGGTACCCCTCAGTTACTGATTGATACGCACAAGACTACTGCGCAAACCTAACCTATCCAAACCTAATCTAACCTAACCTAACCTAACCTAGCTTAGCCTAGCCTGGCCTCGGCTCGCCTCGTCTCGTTCTCGCCTCGCCTCACGTCAAATTACGTCAAGTCACGTCAAGTCATGCCAAGTCACCTCAAGTCACGCCAAATCACGCAAAATCACACAGTATTTACGTATTTACCGTATTTACGCATGTATAGGCCGCGTGCGTGTGTAGGCCGCAGCACAATTTTCAGACAGAAGTTATAGAAAAAATAATTTTCTTGGAATATTATTTCAGGAGTAGAACACCCTTTATTGCTAATTATGAATATATTTTTTTTAAATGAATTGTGATTTCGAATATTTCGGATATAAGCCGCACCCCAGTTTTCATCTTGAATTTTTGGCAAAATATGTGCGGCCTATACATGCGTAAATACGGTATTTCTACCAGACTGCACGTCACATCCCACAAGAGAATAGGCCTACTGCGAGAACCTCATCCCCAGTAATGCCACAGGCAAAGAAGTAAATGCGATTCGTATTGTAATCCAATGATTGGGGTTAGCTCTTTCTACCGGACCCAACAGAGTAGGTGTCTCCTTCCCCCTCAGCTGAGCACGGAAACAGATCCCGTTCCCGAAATCTTATGTTTTTTAGAATACCGGCCTATGGACACACTCCGAAATTCCAGCAATCCCGAATTTTTCACGTACCACTGAAACGGTACCGACTGTATTGTTTCCAAAATCACGTCCACAGCCTGATATTGCCAGTTAATGTAATGGTATATTTGGGCTAGATTAAGTATCACGCCATAAGGATATATATGGAGAGTGGAGGTATAGCTCCACGAATTTCTAACATTGGCAGTGGATAAATTTGAGGTAATAGCTTAATGCCGCAATTGCTTTACCTGTTGCATAGGAGACTCGGTGGGCATCAGAGCTGGCCTAAACGCGGTGCCAGGAGTCACAGTGTTGACTGAGCTTCCCTGTCTCTATCATAATGGCAGGCCATACTGCGTAATGCAAACTTCTTTAACACTTTACAAATACAGGGCACTTTTAACAAGAAAAATACTTTCCTAACTCTTACGAGAACTATGAAATTGAATTTCCACTGGAGTGTTCAAATATACACGGAAGTTTCCTTAGCTGCTACGTGTTTGCCGCTTGACTGCGCGTTGAGCTAGCCATCGAAATAAATGCTGAATATTGCGCTGTTGAATAGCTGTGAAGGTCAGCTGTCTTCAATTTGCTGGACTTTCCGTTACGCAGATTCGTCACTTTACGTGCCTCGTTGCACTTCGTGGCAGATTGAAGTATTGTAGCAGTGTAATTGAAGTATTTTCTGACTACATCTTTCATAAAACGTGAGTCTCAAATTACTCGAACTCATTTACGTAACAGCGTCCGGTTGCTATATCCTACATCATGCATACCGCGTTAAGTAAGGAAAAGGTAGAGGTAACCCTGTAACAGGCCGTGGAGGCCCATGGGGTTGTGAGACGTCGAGGCTCCCACATTTTCTTTACACAGTCTGCTCACAGATGGAGGTGAGGTTGTCAGCCTTACGTGCCGGAAGCCCTTTATCCCCAGGAAGATTCCTGGCACTCATTTCTGTTAGAGGCTGAATCGACCCCAGGTCCATAGTGAGGCTGGAAGGATTAGGTAAATTGAAAAAATTCAGTGACCTCATCGTGAATCGAACTCGCGAAGTTCCGAGTTGTAACATAATGACTCAACCAACTACGCTACTGCGTGCCCCCTGCAATGTAACATTCAAAACACAAATTTGATTTTTTTATTTGTAGAATTACGTCGACATCAATAGTATTTGTATAAATATCGCCGTGCCACAAGCGCGTGACTTACAGGCATGAGATACTGACATCGCAAAAGTTCCTTCCATACGTTTGGCAGTGGGATGGCGCCTTTTCATAAATTTGATCTACGAAAATATCTATCTTCTGGAATATAACACCGTGTAGTCCTTAAAAATCAACCGCAATTTCGGAGGAACATGTCGCCTCCTTCTTAAGGGTCCAAGAATGAGACAAGCAAGAAACCAAGTGAACCAGGTAGCAGGTAGAGCTGGTTTGTCGCTCAGCTCATTCTTTGACGGTGAAGATGGAGGCGACATGTTCCTCCGAAACATCGGTTGACTTTCAACGGACTACAAGGTCTTATATCCCAAAATTTAGACCTCTTCATGATCACCTCTGTGAGAAACTCAACTTCTATAATGTAATCTACATAGAGACACAGAGAAAAGCGATTCAACCCTAAAGGATCAACCTCAGTGTCCTTCAGTTAATTGTGACTGCCTTATGTAGGTCTATCGGCTGTCAGGAGAAAACTAAATCATTCACTGAGCAATTTTGATAACCGGTAACAGCCTTCACCCAAATTTGGCAGATGTTTGTTTCAAATCTCGGCCGAAACATTGTGGTAGTTCGTGGGTTCGTCTGAATGCTATAATATATTATAATTGTTATGTATTTTTTTATTCTCGTTGCTTGATGTTTATGTGTGGTTTCGATTTTCGAGACTGTGGCCCGTTGAATATTGAGGGTTTGTCGATGTTTCGGCGAAAGCTGCACTTTCCTTTGCAGAGCTTGTGTAGTTTTCGCATTAGGAAGTGTGTCACAGGTGGAACTGGGACTGGGTTCATAGAGCGGGATGTTGCCACATTGCCTAAAGCGAGACCTGAATATCTGCTCCCATCCCACAGTCATTAGAACTGAATGTGGCAATAGCAAGGTTCGCCGAACAGTTAGAAAGCCCTAAACGTTCGACGCGATCTACTGCCGAAAGCCGAAGCCCCACATGAAGTCAAGCTTCACGGAGTGACCAAGAATCAGCTGCAGTTAACGCGAGAATAGCTCGGCTGTACAGCTTCATATCCCGTCTGATTCCCTTGTAGTATCTTCCGTTATGTAATGTTGACTGCATTCATACTGATCAGATATGTTGGGTTTGACCTCTAATGAAATGATGCTCAGGAAAGTGTCTCAGCCCGAACTCCGAAACCCTTCACTTTTGTCTTTCCCGACATTTTGTTTGATTTTGGCGCGGCCTACTTGCTGCCCCGTATGCCCGAACTGTGTTTCGCTACAGTGTGGCCTCAAACACGATTGTGGCACTTATCAGCACTGCTGCCACACGTGTATCGTACATTTCCTCCGCCCAGTGCAGCCTTTATTTGATATAATAATAATAAAAGTAAAAAAATAAAACTATCCCTGTAACAGGCCGTGAAGGCCCATAGGGTTGTGAGACCCTGAGTGTCCCACACTGTCTAGATAATCGGCTCAAAGATGGCGGTAAGGTTGTCAGCCTTACGTGCCAGCCGCGCTTTACTCCCCAGGAAGATTATTTATTTAATTCCTGGTACTCATTTCTGTTAGAGGCTGAGTGAACCCCAGGGCCATAGTGCGGCCGGAAGGATTAGGTCAATTGAAAAAATCCAATGACCTCATCGGCATTTGAACCCGCGACCTTCCGACTTGTAGCATAGTGCCTTAACCACTATAATAATAATAATAGTAATAATAATAATAATAATAATACCGCATCTGTGGTCTAGTGGTCAGAGTTCCTGCCTACAATTCCAGACGTCAGGAATCGATTCCCGGTGCTACCAGATTTTCTGAGAAGTAATGGGTCTGGAACGGGGTCCACTAAGCCTCGTGAGGATAATTGAGGAGCTATTGAAGGAAATAGCGGCTCCGGTCTAGAAAACCGAGATTAACGGCCATGGCGATTCGTTACGCTGACAACGCGGCACCCTCTATCCCCTGAAGTTGGCCGACAAGCGGCGTTGGCTCGGTCGGTATAGTTTGCTCGGTTAGTATAGTTTGCTTGCGTACTAAAGCCACGGGGTTTAGTTATAATAATAATAATAATCGTCTTAAATAACTTTCGACGCTTTTGGTATTGAGAATATAAAGCGTCGGTTTGTAGGATGAGTAAGTGGAAAAGATTTGGAAGGAAACGTTCATGGCCTAATCTAGGTACTACTCCGGCATTTTTCTGGAGAGACTGAGCAAAACTATGAAAATCCTCAGTCAGGATAGCTGGAGTCCCGGTCGAGATTCGATCCGAGAACCTCCGCATTGCATGTATAAGACAGTTATCTCAAGATCAACATTTTGGCTGATGGGATCTTGTGAACACGTTGATGAACTCCCAAATTCCATAAAATTATTGTCATTGCATGAGTAATTGAGTATCTATTCACGTCTCAAGAAAGACTCAACTCCAATGAGCTGATTGGTTAGTCTCTGTTAACTATATACTTTATGCAGCCTTTTTCTAACTTTGGCTACACACACCGCTCTTGTTGAAACGAAATGTACATATCTGTGAGTGTGGCACGTTTGAACGGCAGTTGA
Source organism: Cryptotermes secundus (assembly GCF_002891405.2). Taxonomy (NCBI): domain Eukaryota; kingdom Metazoa; phylum Arthropoda; class Insecta; order Blattodea; family Kalotermitidae; genus Cryptotermes; species Cryptotermes secundus. The sequence continues at coordinate 480,781 of NW_019736395.1, forward strand.
ACGTTCAGTGGCATGCATGAATGGCGCATTAAATTGGATTCAAATGAACCGCAAAACAAACTCGTTGAATAATAGAAGAACCCTGGATACAAACATCCCATCTGTGTTTGATGTGTACGCATGACAGCTCTGAAACGCTGAAATGTCTCGTCTTCAGGCTGTATCAATTAAATCCACGTTGTGCACGACATCGGATTGTCACTGCCCAGAGCAATCCGTTGCAAATCACAAAGGCCCTGCCGACTTTGCGGATGGCCCCGTATCACACGAATCTGTCGATCGATCAGCAGGCCACCAGTTCGGATGCTGGACTGTAGAGATGATATACCGTGCTGTCATCATGAACTGCCAGCCCCTTAACATCCACATATTGGCAGTGACGAAGTCTGGTGCAGAAGTCATGTCATGCGGAAACTTAATGGTAATGCTAGCTACCATTCAGCCCAGAAGCTCTTGGCTTCTTGTCTGCTGTCTAAATACATAAAAATTAGAATATACAAAACTGTAGTTTGTCTGTAGTTATGTGTGGGTGTGAAACTTGTTCTCTGATATTAAGGGAGGAACATGGACTCAGGGTGTTTGAGAACAGGGTGTTGAGGAGAATATTTGGATCGAAGAGAGATGAAGTGAAGGGAGGTTGGAGAAAACTGCATGATGAGGGGCATAGCACGAATGGGGATTCTCCAACTATAATTAGAATGATCAAGTCAAGGAGGATGAGATAGGCAGGGTATATAGCACGAATGTGGAGAATATTAAATCATATAGGACATTGGTGGGAGAGCCAGAAGGAAAGAGACCACTGGAAAGACCAAGACGTATGGGAGTGAACAATATGAAAATGGATCTTAGAGAGATAGGTGGGATAAGATCTTGTTCGGAAACCCTTGTTAAACTATACACGTATTTAAATATTATTTCAATGAACATGTTGGTCTAACAGTAATGTCCTAGACTTGTATCCGGAAGGGACTCTGCTAGAATCATGGCCTGTAACCGGCTGTTCTTAACAAGATGTCCCGCAGTTTTCGTCAGTCCCTACAGACAAGTCCTTGGAATCTTATCTAGACGAGGACACTGCAGCTTACTTCAAAATTATTTCCAGGTCATCAGTCATATATCAACCTACCATTCAGCTCTGTGATCTGAGATATTGAAAATTCATTAATATAAGAAACAAAAAGTAGTATTATCCTTCCATCTATGCCTAGGTCTTCCAAGTGTTCCCTTCCCTTGAGCTTTTCTGATGACTTCATCTGCATTGCAGTGTCTTCCATATACGCTACCTACTCCATGCATCTAATAGTCCTTGATTTGATGAATCAAAAATCTGATGATTACAAAATATAGTATGCAATATCCTTCAGTCTCCTGTCACTTCCTTCAATTACAGGTTCGCTAGTATAGCTGTCGTTCAGAATTCACAGGAACATGTCTTCGTTTGTCATGTGAGTTGTCGCACTTCTTTGTTTCCTCTCATACCTGTATGCTTTTGCAGTCCTTCGTCATACTGAATCATGCGTACAGACCGACGGTTAACGCCGTCTCCCACGAATAACGCACACAATAGTTGCAAGCAGTCAATTTTTGTATAGAATACTACACTTCTTATATTCACATTGAAATATTATCAATACTCGCACATTAGACACGATACACTAAAACAGAAGAATGGTCGTTTGCTAAGGACCTGCTTTTGCAAAATTTCGGATCTTTCTTCTAACATTCACATAATCTTCTCGTGTATTCCCTTCAGTGCTGTGCATTCAGACATCTAATTATAGGCCTGTGTGTTTGGTTGTTGATGACCGTTACGTACTTGCCTGAAACTGCACTGAAACATCCGACTCTGCAGTCAGCAGCCGGGTACGTAACGGAAATTGACGGTTAGGATGTGTGGGCAGGAGATGCTTGTCCCCTTGGGGACTGCCAACATGACAGTGCCATGTGATATACAATCGACATGGATAAACACGGGGTGTCTGACCCCTCAGTTCTACAGGGGAGCAACGTCCTTGATCCGATTACACGCCATGTGCGAAGCAGCTGAAGCAAGCTTCTTCAATTAAATGGAGACCCCACATACAGCTCTGTCTGTTACATCACTTTTAGCCACTTTCGTCAGTTTATAAAGAAAGGACAATCCTTTAGCGCAAAACTAATCTGAATAATCCTTCTGTATAGGACTGTGTACCTCCGTCACTCTCTCTCTCTCTCTCGCTCTCTCTCTCTCTCTCTCGCTCTCTCTCTCTCTCGCTCGCTCTCTCTCTCTCTCTCGCTCGCTCTCTCTCCATAAGTAACGCTCTCCCGGTAACAGGCCGTGGAGGCCCATAGGTTTCTGAGACATCGAGGCTTCCACATTTAGTAGACTGTCGGCCCACAGATGGCGGTGAGATTATCAGCCTTACGCGCCGGCCCGCCGCCTTTACCCGCAGGAAGATTTCTGGTACTCGTTTCTGTTACAGGCTTACCCTAGGGCCATAGTGCGGCTGAAGGGATTAGGTTAATTGAAAAATCGAATGACGTCATCGGGAATAGAAACCGCGGCCTTCCGGCTTGTTGCATAGTGCATCAACCAACTACGCTACTGCATGCCCCCGTATATGTTGGTGTGTGTGCGTTTATATATAGACAGACACACACACACACAAACGGTTTCTAACAATCAGATGAAATCTGTGCAGTTAAGCAATTACGGTTAGTATAGCAACGAATTATTGACCGTTATCAGGTCTCATGAACGTTAGTTACCTAGTACGTTACGAATGAATGATCAGTATCTTGTTTCAGTCTGTCCTGTCTATTTTACACATACTGATAAAATTGAAGCGCGCGGGTGTGTGTGTGTGTGTGTGTGTGTGAGCCGTCCCTACATGTTATCGAGTGATACATCGAAACCAATGTTTAACGCCATCTCTCACAAATAACACGCACATTTAGTCAGTTATTCGTAAGAGATGGCGTTAAACATTGGTTTCGATGTAACACTCGATAACATGTAGGGATGGCTATTAAAGAATACGTTAGAAAGGATGAACAGTTAATAGTACAAAACCTTATATATCAAATTATGAGATTCCCCGTTGAATTCTCAAATGTGTTTAGTCTAGTAGGTCTTTTTAAAAGTTGAACTCTTGTAGTTCGAGTAAATTTCCGTTGTTTACTCTAAGAACCAAAGGAAATTAACAAACCCTGCCTCTGCGCGAATCCCGTCTCTTTAAGCCCTATGAATATTTTACCCTGACTCCATGGAGCAGACTTCTGCTATAGGAACTCTTGTTTCTTTGACTTATCAAGAAAAATTCAGCATCCTATGAGCCCGAATGTTCATGACCGTGTTCACAAGAGCCCGCCAGTGTTACCTATCCTCAGCCAGATTAGTCCAGTCCACAGCCTTGTAACCCATTTCACTGAAATCATTTTTAGTGCTTCCCTCGCATCTGCGCGTATGTCTTTGAAGTGATGTCCGACCGCCATACAGTAGACCTCGCGCCAACAGAGACATTGAAGACAACCACTGGCCACAAACTAACAAACCATAAGGTAAACACGTGCATAACAATTGTCCAAGGACATCCAAATAAAACAGTTGGTTAACTCACATAACCTAGAATCCGAGGCAACTGCATAAGAAAAGCAGAACAGCATTAGAGTGAGCAGCAGCTTCCGTCATCACAACAACCTGTACACCTGATGATGGCCGGTTAGGCCGAAATATGTAGTGGCAATAAAGAAAAATGACAAATGAATAGTAACCGACGTTGCACATAGACGGCACAGAAACAAAACGCGAAGTCAGATTTAGGCAATGCAAAAGGATGCTGCAATTTAATTTGCCGTCTTTCAGGTCTGCATGCGAAATCTCGATATACATTTTTTCTTCCCTTCACTGCATGCTACATGTCCCTCCCGCCCTACTATCCTTCATTTGATCATCATAATAATGTTTGAACTTACTTACTTATGGAGCTGAGCCCTTTTTGAGGAGAAGCCAAATCTCCAGCAACTCAAGAATTTCCCAGCATTTTATGGAACCCGAAGGTTCATTACCGTGTTCACAAGAGACTTCCACTGGTCCCTATCCCGAGCCAGATCAATCTAATCCATACCGTCCCATCCTATCTCTCTAAGATCCATTTTAATATTGACCACCCACCTACGCCTTGGTGTTCCCAGTGGTCTCTTTACTTCTGGCTTTCTCACCAATATCCTATATGCATTCCTCTGCTCCACCATTCGTGGTACATGCCCTGCCCACCTCATATTCCTTGGCTTGCTCATTTTAATTATACTTGAAGAAGAGTACAAGTTATGAAGCTCTTCATTATGCAGTTTTCTCCAGCCTCCTGTCGCTTCATCCCACTTCGGTATATAATGTTTGAACAGGAAGAGTTATTTTGCTGTCTCTAGTCTCCTGTTACGTCCTAGATATTAGGTCTTTGTGTTTGCTTCGGGAACCTTTTCTCGGACTCGCTGTGGTTTTCAATGCGATTCATTTATCTCCATTGGTGTTTGCGCCTATTTCTACCTTGAAAATCCATGGAAAATGTTTTTACTGCTGTTCTTTTATGATGATGTAGCCCTGTTCACTAACAGGGCTATATTCGAATGGGGTTCTTCTTTACACGAAACGATGTGTCATTTTGTATACTCAAAAATTGTATCAAGACGTCAGAATTTTAAAATTTTCGTATTGAAATACTTTAGACGAATTGTAGCGATACGCGATGCAGACGTGGGGTGACATCCCCCCCTCAGCCTCCATAATAACAATAGTGAAAACAGAAGAGATGACATTTGATGCTGGAATGTGCAAGGACATGAAGAAATCAACTCAGATGGGCAGCAGGAGTAAACATGTTGTGCCTGATTTGTCTGGGTAGTGGTTTTCAAAGCCCGATCACAGTCGCCGCACGTTCTTAGACATGAACCGTCTTCGACCCCTCGAACACTGGGGTCGTGGGTTCGAATCCCATTCGAGTCATAAATGTCTGCCTTTATTCTGCGTTTGTGTTGTTCTGTGTGTAGGTAGCTGCCTTGCGACGGACTGATCCCAAGTCCAAGGAGTCCTACCGACTGTGTATAAAGTTATCCCTGTAACAGGCCCTGAAGACCCATAGGCCTGTGAGACGTTGAGGCTCCAGCATTTTCTAGACAGTTATCTCACAGATGGTGGTGAGTTTGTCAGTCTTACCCGCCGGCTGTCCTTTATCAACCAGGAAGTACCCTGATACTCATTTGTTAGAGGCTGAGTTGACCACAGGGCCATAGTGCGGCTGGAATGATTAGGTAAATTGAAAATATTCACCTCATCGGAACTCGAACCCTCGACCTTCTTGTTTGTAGCATAGTGTCTCAACCAACTACGATACCGCGAACCCCACAGACTGTGTATAGGATTAAGAGACTGAAAAAGCGGCCAAGGGCCAACAAAAGGACAGTAGATCCGTACATAGATAGATACGTAGGTGGGAGACAGACAGACAGGTAGACAGTTTATTTCCAAGACTGCTTAATGTTCAATTTCCGTTACTTCCTTTATAATGAAATTGGGAAATTTTTACTGAAATATATTTTTTCAGTTTGTTTCCCAATTTACTCAGTATTTCTTCTAGGGCTGGCACTTTGTCTGACGAGGTTCCGTATATAAATTTTCTGCGAGAGAGAAAAACACTGCTGTGGCACAAAGACCACCGAATCATTAGGTGAAATTGTGGAAATCTGTTTAGCCGATTCTTTTTATAAAAAGTTGCCCGTTGGAACTGTAGGATCGATAAAGGATTAATCAAAAGAAGAAGCACAGTAGATCATTGAAATTCACAGCGCAAGCGCCGGATCATTATGGCCCACCCCTTGTGCTTTCATTCATTCAAGTTGACAAAGCAATCACATGTACGTAGGAAGCGGAAGGCTTTTCTTTCAAAAAGAAGCAAGGGTAATGTTTACAGTAAAACAGCAATTTGCACACAATGAGAAGAGCCCTAAAGCCGTCCAGTTTATGGGACTGTACACACTGAAGTGTCCAGCATGTCGTCCTCATGTCCAAACAAACGTATTTACATAAAGACAGACGCGTTTTAATCCCAAAAATTGTCTCAGCCTCTCCTTGTGTTTAGTGTATTTGTATTGATTCTCGATTGTAGATGTTGCCTTCAAAATTCACATACCAGCAAGTGTTCAGTATAACAGCAAATAAGGCCGACATATGCCGATTGTCTGAAAGCAGCCGTGCGCAAAATACTTTCAACGAATAAGTCAGTTTGTGCTTGTTTCCGTAACGGTTCTGCATAAAGTGATCAGTGTGTGGCAACAGCATAAACATTTGTTGACAGTGCAAACAGAGGGAAAAGGGCAAAGTGTTTATGTACTCCGTGCAACATGTCGACCATTCGACTCTGAGTGAACTGAATAATCAGTCATCACACCTAACTGCTGTTGCGTGAATTTCACTACCGAGGCTTACCGTCGGCCAGAAAGCAGAAGTTCTGCAGCTGTTGCAAGGATGAAGGCATCGAACTGCTAGTGCCGTTCACAAAATTTTCATTATGACTCACCAGAAGAAGTGAGGTTTACAGGAATGTAAACACAAACAGTTGACAGCATCCATCTGTGAATACAAATTAGGTCAAGCAAAATTTGCGAAGAACCAAATGTAACAATTGAGGACTTCAGGTTCTTTGAATAAAACGCAAAGCTATTCGTGTAAGAGGTCATGGAGGCCCATAGGGGTGTGAGACGTCGAGGGTCCCATATTTTTTAGTTAGTTGACTCACAGATGGCGGTGAGTTTGTCAGCCTTACGCGCCGGCCACCCTTTACCCACAAGAAGATTTCTGGTACTCATTTCTGTAAGAGATTTTTTTTAGTTAGTTGACTCACAGATGGCGGTGAGTTTGTCAGCCTTACGCGCCGGCCACCCTTTACCCACAAGAAGATTTCTGGTACTCATTTCTGTTAGAGACTGAGTCGACATCAGGGCCATAGTGCGGCTAGAAGGATTAGGTAAATTGAAAAATATCCAGTGACATCATCAGGAATCGAACCCGCGACCTTCCTGCGTAGTTCCTCAACCAACTACGCTACCGCGTGTCCCCAAGTTATTTGAATTCTCATTAGATTAAGAAAATTTACAAAGATTTCATATGGCAATAATTGAAACTTAGAAACGGCTGTGAATACTCATTATATCAAGTAAAGTTCGTGAATATGCAGATAAAAATAAGTAGAAACTTAGAAGACCCAGGAATACTCAGAAGATTATACAGGTACCTCATGGATGCAAATTCTGCATGAAACGTTGCAACCGTTATGCTTCAGTTTTGTGACGGAATAATAAGAACCATCCAGTACAACACGTAGACTTTGGGAATTACGTCTTATTTGTTTCGGCCCTATAGGACCATCTTCAGAGGCTTTCATGTTAAAGAGACATTAATTTCTGTCAGTAGCGTACATATTTAAATCCCTCCATAAGTGCGAATACAGAGAGTTCTTGCTTACGTATAAACTGCCGATGGACTGCGCAATTTTATCCAACAAATAAAGTTCCGTGTCTCCTTTTGCTCGACTTCCATCGTTCAACGAAGAAAGTGTAACGCAGTAACCACACTCGGGACGATGGGCACGATTTCCCCATTGTCGGACGATTTCATATCATTCTCTGCGAAGATCGTTTAGAAGTTGTTTCTAAAATGCATGGAACAGTAACAGTCTCGAGCGACATTATGTCTCTGATATGGTATTTATCCAGACGCAAGGTTGTTGCATCACGTCAAGACGCTCATGGGACAGATAGACGCCCCACAGTGAAAATTACACTGTTCAAATTTTGAAATTTGTGACTGTCATATCGAATAGTGGCTACAGATTATGTGAACTCGTACTTAATCTGCTAAATACTGGAAGAGTGTTATGTCCTGAAAATTGAGGCCGTGTAATCTGGTAGTTCAATAATATTTCGGAGGACTACGCCGTCATCATCTACACAGTCGCAGAATAAACTAAACAAATAACATTTCAGGAGGAAGCAGCAAACAGTGCGAAACGTCAGTGTCACATCCCAGATACTAGTATCACCTAAAATTTATAATATTTTAAAGCATTGTATGCTTACACTCAGAGCGATGGAGACTCGTAACAGAAGAAGTGACAGAACTAAGGGACTAAGTAATTTTGCGAGGGAGAGTCAGTAAACAGGTCACAAATGGATACGAAACGTAAAACATGTATTATTCGAACCTGGAAAATACATATATTTCTCGACATATCCTTCACCAACATTGATACATTTGTGATATCACTTTACCAATGAGTCGAAACCCGCAGCATAGAAGTCTTTTGTCTCTTGTCTCAGCCACTTCCTCACCTCCGTTTCAACCTCTTCATCGTCAGCGAAACGTCTGCCACATTTCTAGACTCAGTTGTGAGATCTTCGTGAGAGTGCTCCCTTGTGTTTGGTATGATTTCCAAGAGTGTCTTTGTCCACATATCGACTAACGTCCTCTTGGGCTGCAAGCCCAACTGCGTTTCGTCAATCTTCTCGGTAAGTTCCTTCCGGAGGCCCTTGCGTCATTTGGTCGATATATGACAGGACGTCTTCCACCCGACGTTCGATGGTCTCCTCTAACTCGGACCAGAAGGAGTGGATGGAGACCTCCATCTTCTCTTCATGTATGTCCAGCTCGGCATTCATTTCTTCTCGAGTGACTTCTGTCCTGGCTTGGTGAATATCCAGCCGGACGACAAGAGTACCTCGAAGGGCCTGAAACATCTCATTATTGGTGTCTATCTTGGCTTCCAGATTGACTTCCACTCTTTCTTGGTTGGAGACTATCTTTTCTGGAATTGCATTCATTTCTGCCAGCAGGCGTGCCAGTATTTACTCCGTCGTCTGTTCTATTTCGGTAGTGTAATGGTAACCACTGCAGTCTTCAATCCATTCCCACTTCTTACACAAGTTGTAAAGTGATTGAGTGACTACAGACGGGATTTGGATTGGTAATTGAATGTATTGAACACTTACAGATCGTAACTACAAGTAACTATAAGCGCTATCGCTATTCACACACTCTGCAATTTACTACATCTTCTCTGTCTACTTCATCTTTACCGGTTGTCACCTGGTAACGGCTTTCAACGCCGCAGCTTCCTAGTTCACGTCCTTACTGGCCGGCGACTGTCTCAAAATTATCATTCCTCCAACTAGCTCCTATGCTCGCGGCCGTCTGACACCAAGCTCCTACTGCTCTTATTATCAGTGCTGTCTCAAGACTCTCGCAATCACAGCTCCTTAGTTTGTAGTCCGCAAGCGAACTATATCGACCGAGCGACTGCCGCTTGTCGGCGAAGTTAGTGCCAACTTTTGCGGATAGAAGGCGTCATGTGGTCAGAGCAACGGATCTCCACGGCCTTTAATCACGGTTTTCTAGACCGTCATAATCATAGCTGCTCCTCGGTACGGATCGCACAGAAAACACCGGCTCCAACATTTCCTCCATCGTTACGTGTTACGAATATCTTGCGGCCATTTCCTAGTGACAGCCGTTGTTTACAGAGCAGCTGTCGTTTCCTAGCAGCAGGTCACATGCCACAGTATTAACAAACGTTGAAAAGAAATTTAACATATTTGAAAGCACTCTGTTCTCCGAAATATCTCAATTACGAATGTAATGAAAATATGAAGCTTAGCCTCCACTCCGTCCTTATATGACGAGATTCTAGCATTCGAGTCAATTGTATCTGCACTTATCTGCACTTGCTTTGGAACGGCATGTGACCATGCATGATTGAGGAGAAAATCGCTTTATAATTCGAATCTAATTCTCGCAAGCATCTTTTGATATTTTGTTACCCTGTCAGCAGCTAGATTATATAGTGTGTGATGATAGATGACAGATGAATGTTGGATTGGAGAGGGTTTAGAATTTGAGTGGTCACTGTCTAATTAATGTTCTCTCCCAACACTCCTGGATGGACTGAGGAAGACCACGAGAACCTGCTTGCCAAATATTGTTAGGTCTATCAACCAAATGATTATGAGATAAACGGAACATGCAGCACGCATGGAAGAGAAGAGAATATATTGTCACGTGTAGGGGGGTACGCATGGTGAAAATAACGGGTTTTAATTCGGATAATTGGATTATACGCACTTTGGTTACATTCTCTCTTAATTACAATCAATACAGCGCTATCGCTGCTTTACACGCTTTCCACTTCACCTTTACACACGCACTATGATTCGCAGTCTTCACTAGCCGTATCCTGGTAACGGAATTAAAACAGTCTCGCTGTGATTAAATCTTTTAATAACACACTAAGTATTCACAGGCCGACTTCTAATTCTTCTTCGACTACGATCTTCCCTTGGCTATCTCCTATCGACAACTGAACTGCTGTGTGCCGTTATACTCCCATTCTCTTGCATGAACTACTCAAAGCTACAACAGATCCTCGTTATATAGGATCCGCACGGACTATACTGAAAACACGGCTTCTGTAGTATTATGTGATGTCATCGAGCATTCGCAAGTTGCACGGACACAAAGAAAAACTGTTCCAGTATTGTGTGCCGTCGTTGAGCATTTGCAACTTGTACGGAGACAAAATAAACACTGCTCCATTATTGTTGGTCGTGTGAGTTGCGGACGTTGCCTAGCAATTGATTTACATATCACATTATATCCAAGGTTTATATAAGAAAGCCTGAAGAAACCAATTGAAGCATGTGGGCCTAGGTGGGAGGATGTTAAAATGGATCTTAAGTAAAGAGGGCAAGAGTGTGTGGACTGGGTTCATGGCTCAAGAAAGGGACCAGTGGCGGTCTCTTGTGAACAAGGTAATAAGCCTTCGGATACCACAAAATGCTGGAGATTACTTGTAGCTGGGCAACTACAATCTACTCAGTAAAGGCTCAACTGGAAATAGTTAATGATTATTGATATGTTTGTAGGATTTGAGGTTATTAAGAGCCCTACCTTCTGGGATATAACGCCGTGTATTCCGTTGAAAGTCGACCGATGTTCATGAGGAACATGACCAAAATATAAGCCAGGAAAACAGCCAGAATAAAACAGGTTGCTACCTCCTTCATGCTCCGACCCTCAAGATGGTCGCTGCGTGTTCCTCTGAAATGTTGGTTAACTTTCAGCGGACTAGGCGTTCTATCCCAGAAGATTGTCGTTGTAAGCGTCCAAGTTAACCCAACCTCCTTCACGGGTGGCGTTATCTGAGATGTGGATGGGTAAGGATAGGTATTATTATAATTATTGTTAGAGGGGGTGGGTTTCCCCATGCACTTAGACCAGTTATTGTTCCATTGTGCGTCCCCCTTTAATATCTACTGTCGCCATACCCTACCGGTAGTACTGGTGCGTGCTGTCAGCCCCGTTCAGCCAACGAGGTCTCCCATCTACCAGAGGCATTGGAAACTACTTGGGCGGGAAAAATGTGTTGCCTAATTTTGCTCAGAGGTCTCCTAGAGACATGAGGATCTTTTATGTGCCGTAAATGTACGACACGGGACCCACGGCTTAAAGTCCCTCCCGGAGGACTTGTTCCCTGAATTTCTCCGCCCTTAAAAATTCCACGACCTCTGCCGGGTTTGAACCCGCGTACCTTGAGTCATGAGGTTGGAACGTTACCCCTAGACTACGGAGGCCACTTGTAAGGATAGGTAGCTCAGCTGGTAAAGGTCTGACTCTGTCTCAAGGATCGCATTAACGGGGAAACACGCCGGCCATGCTCCATGCGGCAAGCCACAATGTCTCACTCTGATGGTAAATGTATGTAATTTTATGTAATTCTACTTCGCCAATTTACACTCATAACAACGAGTTACTTAATTCGCAGAAACATTGAGGCGTAATGATTTGCTCGATTTCTCCTCGCGTCAGTTTAGCCACTACTGGTATTAACGAATTTCCGAAGCAGCAAAACACATCCGTTGACAGGTGAAGTTGAAGCAAAAATATCCCCCCCCCCACGAGGCTGGTACCAGCGACACATCGCCTGCAAGCAGTTCCTCATTGCCAGTTGTGTTCGGACAGAGTTCCTCACCCTACATCGAATGAAGACATTCCTATTGGTTAAACGTCATCCTTTGAAACGCATTTGACATCTGGAAGCCATGAGCCCCAGGATCTACTCCGACCGACTAGACCCCACTTGACTTGACTTATAGTGCAGTGATGTCTTTATGCTCAGATTTCTTGCTCCAGAACCGAACAAAAGAATTCCAAGTTCCGCAACATACCAGCTTACTTAAAGCCCAAATAAGAAATAAGAAATATAGACAAACAATGAAATATGCCTATAATTTTATGCAGTTAAGGCATGTTTGTTTGGTTGAGTGTACTGTGGTGCAGTTATTGACGGGCGTGGGGTGTGTACTTGGCAAGCGGTTCAGAATTTGCAACAGGCAGGCAGGAACGGGCAGTGAACCTCATATAGTGCTGCCCTCTATTGCAGCATCCTGCTCTCTTCTTCTCCTTTCCCCACCTCTCTGGCTGCCCACCCCTCCCTACCCCACGTCCTGTGAACAGTTCCTTAGATCTACTCGGTGTTAACACAAAGCGCCATGAATTCGGCCGAGCCCATCAACAAAGGGTGGAATTAGACGTGTGGCTCTAGCAGGGGTGACTAGGATGTGACACCGTGTAGCCTGGTAAAAATTTACTGATAACTTCAGAGTCGAACAACAAGGAAGGAGCGAGAAAGGGGAGGATGGAGGACATATTTTCCTCTGAATTGTCGGCAGACGTCTATCAAACTACATGACTGCGACACGCAACATAATACTCCTCAGAGATTAAAGATAAAGCTTTGAATCACTGTCTAAGTCTGGCCCAACGCTCTGCGTGTCGGGAGAATAGTAGATGCAGGGCGGGGGTTGTGGGAGAAAAGAAAGAAATTTTATTTTATGGGGCAGAAAGTTGTAATTTTGTTATAAGGTTCCCACGCTTCGTTTGCATTCCTGCTGATAGCAATAATATTGTGTACGTAGTGGCTAGAGTCAGGGGTATTTTTTATTGCTAGTGGGGTGGGACTAAGTCCCTTGTACTGCGGCCACTTCTGGCCTATTGTACCAGCCCCAGATGATAGGTGAGGATGATTGTGGAGCAATTGGTGGAATGAAGATTGGCAGGGGAAACCGAAGTACTCGGAGAAAACCTGCCCCAGTGCCACTTTGTCCACCACAAATCCCACTTGACAAGACCCCGGGATCGAACCCGGGCCGCCGCGGTGGGAAGCCAGCATGTAACCGCTTGAGCTGTGGCGCGGCCAGTATCAGGTGTAACTGAGTTTTGATTTTCTGAGTTGATAGTGAATTTGTAATTCGTTAAAATGAACTACAGAAATAGGAAGATCTACATTCTATCTCACAGCCAAGCTGCCCTTAAAGCGCTTGACAAACACCAGATCAACTCAAAATTGGTCTGGGATTGCCACCAAACCCTCATGGAACTGGCCAAACACAACAGGGTACAATGCGTATGGGTGCCGGGGCATGAGGGTATTGCTGGAAACGAAACAGCAGATCAATTGGCTAAGACTGGAGCTGAACATCCATTCACAGGACCTGAACCAGCATGTGGCATCTCTATAGGAGTTGCCAGAAAGGCAATCAGGGACTGGACAAATATGAAGCACAAGAAATACTGGGGATCCTTGACTGGACTCAGGCAAACAAAGGGATTCATACGAGGAACTGTTGAAGTTAAACAGGAACCAGCTGCGATGGTTGGTAGGACTACTTACAGGACACTGTCACCTCAAAGGACACATCTTTAAACTGGGACTAAGTAACAGTCCAACTTGTGAGAAGTGTCAAGAAGAAAATGAAACAGCCACACACATCCTGTGCGAATGTGAGGCCTTAGCTTATTTAAGATTGCGTCACTTGGGTCAATATTTTATGGAACCAAGTGACTGTTTCCACGTCCCAACGTACAAAACCCTACGCTTCATTTGAAGCGCAGGATTGTTGAGGGGATAATCAGAAGGGGAGGCACAATAGATCACTCTGGTCGCGGTGCAAGGGCCAAGAAAGCCCACCCCTTATACATTCATTCATTCAACCTTAAATGAATATTCTTCTGTCCTAAAAGTGAGTTCACAAGAATATGTTGTGATACCTCCTCCCCCCTTGGAAAAATGTTTGGGGGGGGGCACACATATCCGGTTCGGACACAAGGACGATAGGTCATGGTATCCCTTAACATGTGTTCACATAGACTGCATGCTAACCACCAGAACACGCAAAGTATTTGTAAGAGGAGGCCGCCATCAGAACTTGAGATTCGAAAGCAGATTCTCTCTGTTGGAAAAGTATTAAAAGCTCTCGTCACTTTGTGAGTCCACTGCCACATCAATATGAAAGCGAAACACAAACTTGGTCAGACGTAATTAAAACACAGAAGACGTATAGGCAATATCTTACTTCACCGCAGGCTCCTGCAACTGTTCTTAAACGAGCGTGTGGAAGATAAATCAATCACCGCCTGCTACAGGGGGAGGAGGAGGGGGGTCGCTGTTTACACCACGGTAAACCAGAAAGTAGAGCCGGAATATCTCAGTTGGTATCGAGAACAGGCTACGGACTGGAATCTGTTAGTTCAGCTCCCCCATACACCACATAGCGTGATGCTTAATTAAGCAACTGTTTTTAACTCTACGACGGCAGCAAAACCTGTATGTTCATCACCGCTAATGTTACACTCGTCACTGGGCATGATCCTGAGCCACGTAACAACATATTTCCTTCATAGTTTCATTAATGTTATCCTCCAGTCTCCTGGACCGCGCTTGCTCTTTCTTATCTGTGTCCGGAAAAACGGATAAAAATGTAATTTCTTCTGTTTCACGTTTTCTGTCCTCCTCCTCGTAACATTGTTTCCTTTGATTAAGCGTCCATGGAGGAGAATTCTTCATTTGGCTATTCTTTCCACAATATTTCCTTTCCAGTTCTTTCCCAGGCATTTCTTTTCTTCTCGACGGTTGAGCCATCTTGTTCTGGATCCTCGCACAGGTCTCTTTCCTTTTAATTTCTGTTCTAATGTCCTCGATATTCCTGTTCTACTCGCTCTGTTTACATGGACAAGCCGTTGCAGTCTCTTCTTGATAACGCTTTCTTTTGACATCTGTTGCCCACAGTCATAGGTCTATGGTAACCTTTTAAAGCCCAGTGGTTAATATAGGTACCGCCTGCTTTAACATACTAGAACTCCGCATTTTGTCCACACAGGGTACTTGTGTGTTCCATATGGTTCCCACAGCAAAAAGAGATTTTCTCCCTAAACAACATTAACTGGTTGGGTTTTGTAGCGGAGACGTAATGTGTTTCCTGTTAGGTACGAACTGAGTTTTATATACACTCAAGTACCAAAAGTCATGGGATAGCAGTATGTAAATTTATTTTTAAGTTGCGTCACTGACCCTTGATGGCTTGGGAATGCCCAGAGCAGTATCAGTTGTGAGGTGTTCTCTCGTGAGTCAGGTTGAACACCGGCCAGTCTGCTCATGCAAGCCGACGTGAATTATCGGAGTTTGAACGGGGCATGATAGTGGGTGCCAGGAGGACGGGACATTCCATTTTCGAAGTTGTGCGGTCATTCAACATTCCTCGATCCACGGTGTCACGTGTGTACCGGGAATACCTTGTGGAAGGCATTTCCACCAACCGTGGACAGCGCAGTGGCCGACCACGGGTGCTTAATGATCATGACCAGCGGCAGCTAGCTAGAATTGTCCGTGATAACGGACAAACGACACTGGCTGAAATCATATCCACATTCAATGCAGAAGGTACCAGACGCATATCCAGCAGGTCAGTGCAGCGTTCTTTAGCTTCCATGGGATATGGGAGCAGAAGACCGACCAGAGTGCCTCTGTTAACACCGCGACACCGGACACAGCGGCTCACCTGGGCTTGTGATGTCGCTAATTGGACCCTGGAGGATTGGCAACATGCGGCGTGGTGCGATGAGCCACGGTACCAATTGTTTCGAGAGGATGGTAGGCTTCGGGTGTGGGGCAGACCCCATGAGGCCATGAACCCCAGTTGTCAACAAGGCACCATGCAGGCTGGTGGTGGTTCCATACTGGTGTGGGGTGTGTTCACGTGGCATGAGTTTGGTCCGCTCGTCCACCTAAACACGTCATTGACCGATGACCGCTACGTTACACTGCTTGGTGACCATTTGCAGCCCTTCATGGACTTCATGTACCCACACAACGATGGGATATTCCAGCACCGTGTAATCGGGCCGGAGTTGTCCAGAATTAGTTCGAGGAGCATTCTGGAGAGTTCCGACGAACAGTGTGTCCACCACGTTCACCCGACATGAATCCAATCGAGCATTTATGGGACGTGGTGGAGAAGTCCATTCGCACCCAAAATTCTGCACCTACAAATACCAGGGAGCTGTGGGCGGCTATCCAAACGGCATGGCTCAACATCTCTCCAGAGGTCTTCCGTCCACTTGTGGAATCGATGCCACGTCGAGTTGCTGCACTTCGCCGGGCTAGAGGGGGTCCTACATGATACTAGGTACCTATCCCATGACTTTTGGCACTTCAATGTATAATTTAGTTGAATGTGAGACTCGTAAAAGCACACATTAAGTAACACAGTTATCTACATAACATTATTCGCATCTCCTACCTGGCAAGGATCCAAGGAAAACTGTTTATGTTGGACTCAGTACCCATGTCACGTGGCATTTATACTAAAAATTGCAGCTAGACTGGAGACAATTCCTGCAGTCCTTCTTCATCCTCTTCACCGGGCTACGAAATCTGAATAACGTTACAAAATTATAACTGTATTTTTCTCCAGTTCACATTTCTTCCTCAAATTTATGCAGTTCATTGTAATTATCGCCCATGTTCGGCGCAAGTCGAAATTGAATTCGAGGCGACAAGCAATGCTGCCTCTCTCCCCACAGAAACAGACGAACCTTCATAAAGCTTCATCACAATTAACAACATGAAGTTACCAGACGCCGTGGCGAGAACTGTCACTGATGTCGTAATTACCGAAATAGTTCTTTCTGCGCCGGCGCATCACATGTTTACATTGTTGTAAATTAATTGTCACGAGGTGTAAAAAAACAGCAGCTGGTATTAAAAGTTGTGAAATGTACCTACCTCAAAGTCATGAATCCCCTGGGAGCCGTTTGGTTCTCTTGAGCTGTTCCATCGGTCCTGTCACTATCGTACGAAACGTCGAAGTCCAGGCGTGAGCTGCCTCTTCACTGAAATTGTTGTCAGGCACTGCCGTTTGGGCTTTTTTGTTGTTGTTGTTATTGTTGTTTTATTCCCAAGGTTGCATAAAAGCTGAATTCCGAAATTGCTCTGCGGAGGAGGTGCTTTGCGACAGTGTCGGTAGCTCGACTGTATACGAGTAGCTTTCAGTGTTAGGATGACTGGTGAGCTTAGAACTGGAAAGCTCTCTTGACTTCATCTGTACACTTGCCTTCAGGGACTGAGGGAAACGACGAGACACCTGTTCGGGTAGCTGATTTGCTAGCCAAAAATTCTAATCAAGCACCTCCCGAATATGAGTCTGGAACTTTCCTGTTTTGCCAGTTCTCTGTGTTCCAATTCAGCACAAAGAGAAGAACAGAAGCTGACAGGAACTGCTGCAAGCAGATGGAGCTTCTTAACGTTGTACACGGAACAGGCGTAAGGCCTATAGCTTATTTAACGCAAATGATTAAGATTGGTTTCTTGATTGAGTTTGATTTTTCCCTGAAGATGGAGGCAGTATGTGCCACCGAAACGTTCGATGGACTTCTATCAGAGCACATTGTGTTACATCTCAGATGATAGTATGCTCTTCATACTGACTGCTGTGGGAACCTCAGAACCAACAAAGTTACTCTTGACTATGAGTACCATACATGAAGATCTACAAATGAACATAGTGTTCTGTGAATAAAAAAGTTGAATACCGAATACAAAATTATAAAACCACGTTAATGCACTAGCAATGACCCTACTAGACAGACCTGAGTAAAACTACAATACAAGCATTAGAATGATACTTAAACGAACGAAAAAAAGTATGAGTTACGCCACTGGTCATAGCTCGTTCACGCGCCAGTACTTATTGAACATATACCTTTTATTGCAAATTCTGCAGATTATATATAATACATGTCTGAAAAACTGCGAGTACATACTTGTTCAAGAATACTTAAATATAATTTCTCGAACAAAATGCTGCTGATACTTAAGAAATGCATAATGCCGCCATGTTTGCACAGTCAATACAGAATTGCAATAGTATGATTATGTAAAACATCTCGTGACTCTAAAAGCCGTGCAGCCCATGCTAATGGATCAGTTGCTAACTCTTGAAGCCCGTGTACAGGGATTTCAGGTCATTTTGTGTGAAGTCAATACAAAGGATGCGAAAGGTAAAGAAGCGATAATTACACGAGGCACGTGAGACGATGGGGAAAGCTGAGAGGGTGGTGCGCTGTGGTTTGCAGTTAACCGTCTTTCACTATACGTGACAGCAGGCAGAAGTGTGAAACTGATGGTGCCGGGGGCACAGAGCAAAGTGAAGTTAAAGATGGCACGAAAGGGAGGAAATAAGGAGAAGGGTTGATAAGGAGACTTGCTGCGCAAGTCGGATTACAGTTGCCGATAAGAATATTCGAGTCTGAGGAATATTGACACAGTGTGCTTTTACGACTGGCGTCCTTCCGCCGACCGCTAAACTGCGGCTCCTGTGCACATCGGCTAAGGCTATATATATGCACGGATATCTGAAATGATATTTCATTTTATTTAAACCTTGATTCTGCCTTCATTCCAAGAAAATTTATTACTTTGTAATAGACAGTGGAGGTCCATAGTTTTGTGAGACGTCAAGGCTCCAACATTTTCTAGACAATCAGCTCACAGATGGCGGTGAGGTTGTCAGTCTAAACGCCCCGGCCGCCCTTAACCCCCCGGAAGATTCCTGGTACTCTTTCTGTTATAGGCTGATTAGGTCCCAGGGCTAGAGTAGGACTGGAAGAATTAGGTCAATTGAAGAATCCAGTGACCTCATCGGGAATCGAACCCGTTGCCTTCCGGCTTGTAGCGTATTTCCTCAACAAACTACGCTACCGCGTGCCCCTTTATTACTGTGTAAGTAAAAAAAAAATAAAGTAAAGGTGTCCCTGTAACAGGCCGTGGAGGCCCATAGGTTTGTGAGACGTTCAGGGTCCCACATTATCTAGACAGTCCGCTCAAAGATGGCGGTAAGGTTGTCAGCCCTACGCGCCGGCCTCCCTTTAGCCCCAAGAATATTCCTGGTACTCATTTCTGTTAGACGCTGAGTTGACCCCAGGGCAATAGTGCGGCTGGAAGGATTAGGTAAATTAAAAATAAAATCCAATGACCTCATCGGGATTTGAACCCGCGACCTTCCTGCTTGTAGCATAGTGCCTCAACCAACTACGCTATTCCGTGCCCTCTTTTATTACTTTACTACTTTGTACTTAATATAATTTCAGTGTTGAGCGTCTAAGAAAAATATCCATTGCAATAGCATTAGTGTAATAGATGTAATTTTCAGCCTGTTCAATATTAGCCATTGCTATTTGGAAGCTGTTTAGAATATTGTCCTGTTGTCACGCCGTGCGCGCGGGACAGGACGTCACACTCTGACTCCGCCTGACTGTCGGGGCTAAGATGGGCGGCGCTCCACGCATAAATATAGCGTACAGCACGTCATCCCCTAGTGACGGAGACACAAAGAGCCTCTCTGACGCGCCGGACAGCGACTCCGCGTTGACAAGGACGGTAGCCCGAAAAGACTTAATTGTATATAAAACAAGGAAAGAATTTAAATTTTAATGATTGGAATCTCTCTGACAAATATATTCTATGAACTTGCCCTCATCATGTGGGCTACAGTACCCCAGTGTACCATGCATTGTGCTGCAAGTTGTAGTCGCATGCTCATGAAGTTATTATTCTGTTGAACTTCATCTTGGTCGACACTGATGTTATGTAGCAAATATATAAGCTCGATCCGTAATTACAGGTTCCACTTGTTGCCCATGATGCCAAATGCATACTC
This sequence comes from Cryptotermes secundus, assembly GCF_002891405.2. Lineage (NCBI taxonomy): Eukaryota > Metazoa > Arthropoda > Insecta > Blattodea > Kalotermitidae > Cryptotermes > Cryptotermes secundus. The sequence continues at coordinate 500,860 of NW_019736395.1, forward strand.
GAGTTTCTTCATGTAGGATAGGGGTGCGGTGAGAGTGGTGGCCATTCCTGGCTTCTGAAGTTCCATTTTTTGGTTGTCTGGGCGGATTGAAATGTAAGCAAATTACACCACCACTCTCTTTTCTTTACCCCCACCCCTACCCCCATTTCCGTGGTAATAAATTGTACTTTGGGTGTGCTGCTGGCTGCATAACTGTGCAACATAATTGTTTATAATTGCGCAACACACTTCCTGACCGCTGAGGGCACTTGATGCTCATGTGTTTGCCATCGATGTAGCGAATGCAATTGGGAATCTCCATTGCTTCCTAAATTCATCCAAATAATTCGATCTACATTGAAGGGGGCGGAAATGGCGTGTCCTGTAGACACTCTTGGTATGTCAAACATTCGTCCTGAACANGTAACCTCGAAATCTTGAATGGAGAACTCAGCGCTTTGAACTGAAGGAATCAGACAAGCAATAAGGATGCCTTAACTTCAGTCATTATTCAGGTAAAAGCTTTCGCGTGGACCTTCATCAGACAGGTTTATAAAGACGTATAAAGTAACCTCGTTCAGTCCTCGGTTGAAGCCTTCTTGGTTCTCCTTGTTTGATCTGAGTCTTTTTTTCTCTCAAAAACTTCAATCCAAAATTCTCGTGCAGTTTCATACGCACGTGTTTCTACTGTATGTATTTGGGGAAACTCTCCTGCTTTCTTACGAATAAGACGTTACTTAAGGAATCCTTAGCCTCAGTAAAGGACAGCATCACAAGAACAGATGTCGTTATTACAGGAATGCATTTCCTTTCTTACGTAGCTGACGATGTGAGGAAGAAATGGAGAAGCTTGCCAGATACTTTCAGGAAGGAATTTACGAACTCAGGTGGAGAAAGTTCTAGGTATGGAGCCCACATTCACACAATCGCATTAAGATCTTTCGCAAAATTTTCACTTTTGCTAGCAGACACAGTCACATCGAATAAATTGGAGGGAAAAGTCCCAAATGTCCGTGTAAGTAGGCAGTGCGACTATTCATAAAACATCGAACATATTAATGACTTAATACAAGAGTTAGATCTGAATATTGGCGGTTGATTATTGCAATAATTTTCACATTCAAGTGAAAAATGTCGTGGAATTGTATAGCTTTATGAATCAAACACTCGCAGGGGAAATGTATTAAAGAGTCCTCCAAAGAAAAGACGCAAGCGAGCATGAAGCATTGAAACAAATTTGCTGGACACCAAACAAGCCAATACCAAATATTTTGAAGGAAATATAGTCCGGAGACTGGGACTAGCTCTATCGATTGGGCCCAACGGAATTTTACCTGAAGACGGAGACAAAATGCAATCTCCGAAACATTTTGTTTTAAATAAAAACAGGACGTTGGATAATATCCAGAAACATCATTCATTCATTCATTCACTTATCGATGGCTGTACAGTCCTTTGTTGGGCCCCTAGTCTGTTCTTCATTTTCATAATCTTTTTTACGTAGCAGTAGGACTCCTTGGGCGAGTGATCAGCCCGTCGCAATGCCGCTACCTACACAGGACAACAAACACAGAATAAACGCGCACACAGACATGCATTCCTTTAAGTGGGATTCGAACCCACGATCCCAGCGTTCGAGCGAGCGAAGACAGTTCATGCCTTAGACCGCTCAGCCACTAAATCGGCTCCAGAAACATAACATTTGTAGAAATGTCATAGCAATTAATGAGAGCGTCCGAATATTATCAAGTAGTCTGTTAAATGCAAGCCCCCTCGTTGGTGTCTCCACCTTATCGTGGTGAGGGGCTATACCCAGCGGTAGCGTAGCTACTGGCAGGGCCTCCCTTGCTGCACAGGTCGAAGTGTAGGCATCAGATGAAGAGAGACACCAAAAACCAAAAACTGATGCCGGAAGCAGCGTCATCATCAGCGACTTGAAGCACAGATAAAATGATGCTCGAGATGGTTCAAGTTCGTATAGCAACAGGCGTGACCAGAGTGATTTGAACGGCTGTTGTATTGCGATGTGGAAAGCAAATGGAAAAACTACTACATTAGCACTTTTCCTGGATAGTCTTTCCAAAAACAGAAGATCGCATTAAGTGGAGGAACTGTTTTGGAAGAGACTGTGGACCTGTCGTCTGACAGATTACTGACGGATGCATGAATATGCAAGATGTTCCAAAGTCCGGAAAGTCGGAAAAGCCTTAGCTTTCCACCGAAGAGCAGCACTGCAGAGGCTAGAAACAACAGCGACAGTAACAGCAGAATTGTGATTGTGTGAAAAGTATGCCGTATTCTTCGACTCATTCACAGTCATCTTCAGCTAATGCTGAAAGTTTGTTTTTCTTTTTACTAGTTTCACCTCATAAACTCGAAGCATGACATATGTAATTGTAAATTCAGATATGTATGTGTTAAGAGTATGAATGGTGTTTCACATTCTAACAAAACTTACTCAGAATTAACAGGGCGTACGAACGTCCTTTCGCCCGTTGCCGGACGAATCGCGATTGGCTCTAACATGGCGGCCAGCGAACGGGAGGACAGAAGTAAGACCAGTACAGATCACACAATTACGAACCTGCAAACTTATCGCAGTCCGGATATTAACATTTGTGCGTGTAAGACTGGGTTTGAAATAGATATGATAGACGGGAGACTGAAAGCAACAGGAATTGCATTTTGATGCTCTTAATGAACACAGACAAGACAATGTGAGTTAACCGAGATCAGGAGACAAGAGGTAAACATTGACGTAACTCGTTACGGAAATCGGCCATGAAGGATGGAGATTATCCTGCACGATGTGAGACCGTGTGGCCCATAGACGTACATCTATATTTCGGAGGAACTTACTGCCTCCATCTTCAGGATCGAAGATATGTTGATTTCAAAAATCCAAAACTGAAAGAGCTGTTCTCTATACGCATGCAATATTAAGAAGTTGGGAGTGATGAATTTTTTAAGCTAAGGGGCCGCCATGCCGGTCACGGTAGCCGAACGGTCTAAGGCATGCACTGTCTTCGCTCACTCAGAAGCCGGGATCGTGGGTTCGAATCCCACTCAGGGCATGGATGTTTGTGTGCGTTTTTCTGTGTTTGTCTACAGGTAGAGGCCTTGCGAGGAGCTGATCACTCGCCCAAGGAGTCCTACCGTGTGTGTAAGATCTAGAAAAACCGAAGTGAACGGAGTTCATGGAGGTAGGCCTAGGCCCACTGGAGCTGTAGTGCCAAAGGGGAAAAAAAAAATGGGGGGCCGCCATTATATAAAATTCTTAATTCTGCAACCGGTAATCTGGGTGCCGTTTGCTTCTTACTCGGCTTTTCCTCATTCCTGAAGACGAAGGCAACACTTTTCTCCGAAACATCCGTGAATTTCCATCAGATTGCATGTTGTCAAGTTCAAGAAAACAGTGCCCTTCATAGTCATTGTCCATGAAGACTTTTGGAAATGCCTAACTTGCGAGCAGGGAGAATGCTACAGCAGCAATGGCAGTGCAGACTGCCTACACAGCAAAGCAGCGGGGGCAGGGGATCAGACTGAGGCGGAAAGTTATGAGGTCAAGTATGACAGGAAATGGCCGGACGTTGGACGCGACACAGAAACGTAAGTCGACGTTTTCCCGCACGCAATATCTGTTCACACTGACGCTAAACTTGTCGATTTCAGTTCAAATACGCATTCGAGAGCAGCTGAGGTTTGTAAACAGCTGCGAGAAGACACCACAGTGACATGTACGCGCCTCAAGGGAAATGAAATCTCCAAAACTGGGTGCTAATAATCAAAACAATAAGGAAATAAATAACAGCCCAAAATTATTAAATTACCAGATATCCTTGTACGAATTGTTGCAGTGTATCGTGTATGTTCTGTGAGTACTGATAAATATGCCAAGTGTAGTACTCGTATAGCAAAAGGCGAGGCAAAGGTATCCCTGTAACAGGCCGTGGAGACCCATAGGGTTGTGAGACGTCGAGGCCCCCACATTTTCTTTATACAGTCGGCTCACAGATGGCGGTCA
>NW_019736395.1:504905-520107 GCF_002891405.2 Cryptotermes secundus
AGATTCGTGGTATTCATTTCTGTCAGAGGCTGAGTCTACCCCAGGGCCATAGTGTTGCTGGAAGGATTAGGTAAACTGAAAATATCCACCCCATAGGGATTGGATCCCATGACCTTCCGGCTTGTAGTAAACTGCCACAACCAACTACGCTACCGCGCGCCCCTCAAGTGTAGTATAGTACCAATGTTTAAAGGAGATGGTATACGATTGATTACATGTGCGTGTTATTCATGGGAGGTGGCGTTAACCGTCGGCCTCAATGCATCATTTGATCACGTGTAGGACTGAAAAGGAAAGAAGGAAAACAAGGGAAGTTGGCAATACGAAAGCTTGTATAAAAAATGATAAGACTTTGCAATGCATTCTGAACGGGTATGCATGTAGCCGGACTTCTTTTGTCACCCACCGTTTTGATAGCTCAGTCGGTATAACGACTGGCTACGGGCTGGACGACCGAGGGGTCGGAGTTCTAGTTCCTGTACGGTCAAGAATTTTCTCTTCTCCACGTCGTCCAGACAGGCTCTGAGGCCCACTCAGTCCCTTATTTAGTGTGTACCATGGGCTCTTTCGCCGGGGTAGAACGGCTGGGGCGTGAACCTGACCACTCACCTCCAATTACTGCCGAATTCAAGAAAATGTGGATCTATACGTCCAATCCCCCTTACGCCTTCGTGTCGTAGTGTTTAATTAGTTAAGTACAGGGGCAACTTTACCTTTACTCACCTTTTACCGTTTTGATTTTGGTGGCCGCATGCTGTCTGCGCTCCCCGCATATTTCGACCTTGTTTTAATGGATCTCGTCACTTCTTCCGCACCAATTTGAAGCAACAGTATTGTCTGAAATATTTTCCTGACGAAGGCTTAACAGATCGTCTGGGTATGAATATAGGTGTTCGGAGACAAAGCACGGAATGGGTTGGGGTAGCGGTAACGACCTGTACTCGTATTCTAAAGGTGTTCATTTCGAATCCCGGTCGGAACACCGGTTATTCTGAGTGTCCCGTGGTTTTCGTCAATACCTCGGTTATGCCCCGACCACTTGCAGATCCCGTACAATTCATACAGCATCCTGCCCAACTACTGAGAACAGTACTTGTAGGAGGCATGAAGTAAACAGGAAATAGCGGCCCTGCCTCTGACTCTCGGGTCACAGTTTCAGTCCCCGGTAGCCCATGTGTGAGCTGTGTTTCACAGTGTGTCACTGTCACAGGCACGCCTGTTTTCCTCCCCCAATTACCATTCTCTGTGTCCATGTGTCGTCAGAGCAGTATCTGTGAACTCAGTCTCACCCCACCCCACCCCTACAAATCACAATAATGTGAGACCACATCATATTACATAATAAGTCGTTTCTGATTAGATAGATAGATCGATGGATGGACGGATGGACAGGCAGGCAGGCGGGTAGTTAGGTAGGTAGGTAGGTAGGTAGTAGTTAGGTAGGTTGAATTGTCCAGGCAGTTAAAGCAAGAAGAGTCCAGTGGGCTGGACATATAGCTCGAATGGGGAGACAATACGTGAATACTGGTACCAAATTCTGTCAGTGAAGCCTCTTGAAAAGATCTTCATTTTGGAATTCATGGATGGATGAGGGGGGGATAAGTTGAAGGAACTTCATAATTTTCTTCAACGTTCGAGTTAGGCTGCTCTTGTGAACCAGCCTGTGCTGACGTCACTGCGTTGTTCCCAGATTTCTCTCAAGTGACGCCTCTCGCCTAACACGTCCACCCTTCTCGTCTCCGTGGCCGCGTTCTTTGTTCAAGAGGAAGTCTTTATTTTCGTAGTAGCTCCTGGGACTGGAAGTCGTACAGAATGACACGGGATGGAGAGGGGCAATATTTTATCTAGTTTACTGGAGTGGAGGAAAGGGCAGCGTCCGTATAGTCTGGATATCAGGGGCTGATATATGCTGGATGGTTTAAAACGCCTGCGCACTGGGGAGACTGACTGCAGGCTGGCCACAGTGGACTACTCCCTTTTCTTACGGGTAAAGACATGTTGGATTATGAGCTCACCATATCTGTATGTGCTCCCTGTGCTTTCATATTACGTGCCAGGCCGATTTCAGTGAAATACCTGAAGAGCTCCACTCCATTGAAGGGCACCCTAACCTCACTTCATAATTTCTTATAATGGCAGATGCATGCGCTAGATTGTGGTATGAGAGCGACACTAGCGCCACTTCATACAAGGTCCCGAAATCGTCTCCGCTAATACATGTTTCAAAGATTGCAAATTCTGTTAAGTGTATGTATTTCATATGGCGACCGTGCTAAGTTTAGATCTTGGATTATTTCAATGTGGTAACTGCAGTTAAGAATAAGACTTTTTCTATTCAGATAGATTTTGCATAAAACTATGAAATATGTATGAAATAACTTATAGGCCTATTTTGTACGTCAACGGTTACAAAGGAGACAACGATGCGAAACCTTGGCTTTATAAGGGAGAAATATAGAGCAAGCAGAATATGTAGGCATATTTAAGCTATAAATTAGTATATGAGAGCAGTAATACTAGATAAATTGAGTTCAGCATTTATTTATTTGCGTGCTAAGTTAACAGTCCAGCTCCCAGTTAGAAAATAAGCGCAAATGAAGAAAACAAACCCAAAGAAACAGACAACAGAAGGAATAAAATCTGTATCATCTAAATAATGATAAGAAGTTCTGGGAAGAACTAATAGACTGCTTTCCTTCTACTGTAATTTGAATATCTGATACGACAAGCAGAATGATACATTTAGTATGCATGCGTAATGAAGTCAATAAAAGAATAAAATTGGGGAGGCTGCAGGTTTGGTGTTACTGACAGCAGTGATTTATGAGGTACACCGCTGAAATGGCCTCAGATGGAATGAATTTCATGAACACTGGTTCGGGAATTCAGGTAATATTAAGGTTATTACCTCGACAGTCTGAGAGTCTGCAGTGTTGGTAGTATATGGAAGATTTTTACTTTGTTGACCGGTACCACGGCTCTGCGCTTCACGGCGACCGGTGCACCGCCAGCTGTGAGGCGCATATGAATTTTGCTAATGACTCAGTGTGCCTGTGGGCCGCTAACTTTCGGAAGGAAGTAGTTACAATTCACAGACCACAGAATGTGTTGAAAATGCTTCCCGTCTACAGGTGGACATTCCTCGCCCCGGCGGAAGAGGTTCTGATTTACCCTTTGAAGCTGTTCTGCAGGAATGTTTGCAATTTCCCTACGAATATTACCGTTTAATTCTTCCGTTTGGGGGTTACTTTTGTAAACTTTGTCCTTCAAACAACCTCAGAAGAAAAAATTCACGAGGACTGAGGTCAGGTGAACGTGCTGGCCAAGTATCACTGATGATAATTCGTCCCGAAAGCATATATGCAGTGTGAGCAGTACTGAGTCTTGCTGAAACCAGCCATAGAGCTGTGTCAATAAACCCAGTATGCAATCCACACCCCATTTATAGTCACCCCCCTAAATCGTGACAGCATCATCACCATGCAGCTTCCTGGTACTGCACATCAGCACACTGTTCTCAGATTTCTTCTGTCTGGTTCCACTTCTTGGTGTATATACATTACATCCATGGGAAGAAACCATAATAAATAATCTGTCTCTCTCTTTCCCAGGTGAGTGCAGTCAACACATTGAAGCACCTTGACGCGAGGGGCGGGGGTTGCTTACCAGTGGTAAGCAGCAGGCAGCAGGTAAGGGTACATACATGCCCTTCACAGACACATCGCATCTCTCACTTGCCGGTACCTGCTATCTTGTTATCTGTGCACACCGAACAAATTGATAGAACAATAAGATTCTAGACTTTTGTCCGTGAGGTGCTCAGTTCGAAACCGGTTATCGTGACAGAGGTATCCCATGCTTTTCCTCAGTCACTCCAGGCAAGTAGGACAATAGAATCGGGATTTCACCACGAGCGATTCTTTCCGAATCCTTTTTAATTCGTCTACCATGCTGCCATCTATCTGTATATATAGTCTCGATACTGAAAGAATCGGCAAATAATTCACGGATTTCAGTTGATTATATCGAAGAATCCTACGTCTTCAGATATTTCTAGCAGTTTGAGGCACCTGAATACCATAATTTTCTGCAGTGTAGCACTTCGGTAATGCTCAGGCATGCCCCGCACGGTCAAAGCTTGGTGCTTTCGCAGTTATTTGTTTCGTTTCTGTTTTTATGTGACGACGCCATCAGTAACGTACTGTAGGGCTAGGGCGTCCAATATGGAAGGACCTGATAGTGGTCTAATTCAAGGAACTATACCCCAGATATGCGTGGAAGGCTGACGAAAGCCACAAAAATCCCCAGAATACTCTGTCTTGACCGAGGTTCTAACTGGATACCTCGTGAATACAAGTCTTGACCGAGGTTCGAACTTGATACCTCGTGAATATAAGTGTTACGTTTGAACCAGCATGCTCGATGATAGATGTTAGGAAACCCAAGTGTGTGTAGGCCCGGTAAGTGGGTTGAATTACAAATAGTGCCTACATCAAGAATGTCGACTACCTCAAATCTCCAGGCGTTCTCTCGCCAGACAAAATCGATTAAACTTTGAATGCAACAGTGACCTCATCGGAACAAATTATTTATCGATTTACGCTCGAGGCGGGCCCACAAGTGCGTCTTGGAATTCAACTCTTCATTCTTGTCCGGTTTTGAACAAATTCTCATGTGTCAACAAATTTGAGCAAAAACTTCAAAATATCTGATTTCATAAAAATCATTTAGCGATTCTTGAGGTGGACAGAGGGACGCACCGAGAGATTTGTTCAACGCTTCGCAAGGTTACAAACCATCCTCAGAGTGGGCCACTGTTTAATGTAATCACTGATTTGTATTTCTTGCTGCTGTTGTCACCTACTTGATTGCAGGTTTTAAGGGATGGTTCGAAAGGGTTGATCTAAATGTAACATCTGTACTTACATTCAGGAGGACCTTCGCCGTAACACCGAAGTTCTGAGCTTGTTTATGGTTTTCCTCAGTCCCTACATACCAGTGGAGAGGTAATACCTAGAATAGGTCAACAAATGTTTGTTCGAAATCCTTTCATCCTTCCATTTGACGCTAATGACAACATCATTAATGAATTCACAGTAAAAATATTGAAGGGAAAACATATTTCGAAAGTCCTTATCGTAACTTCGATAATGTTAACGTAAAAGAAGAAAAGTAACCGTGTGATTTTAAGTTTTCACAGTGGTTACAGTTCTTGACTTGTGCTGCAGCGGACACAGTGTTAAAATGTTGTCTCGAGTTCTGAATAGGCACACAACACATCAAATCAAATAACTGTGTTGTGCATCATCTTCCGTGTAATCTTAAAAATTGTACTGCATCTGAAACGATCTTGAGGGTGCATCATTATCAGATTGTTACGCCGTATGTAGAATGTTGAGCCGGTCACGGTAGCCGAGCGGTCTAAGGCGTGCACTGTCTTCGCTCGCTCGGAAGCCGGGACCGTGGGTTCGAATCCCACTCAGGGCATGGATGTTTGTGTGCGTTTTTTTATATTTGTGTACAGGTAGAGACCTTGCGACGAGCTGATCACCCGCCCAAGGAGTCCTACCGTATGTCTAAGATCTAGAAAAACCGAAGTGAACGGAGAAGTTCATGGAGGTAGGCCTAGGTCCACTGGGGCTGTAGTGCCAAGGAAATAAAAATGTAGAATGTTACTAGATTCTCTTTCCAATATACATTGGAAACCAAAATCTTCATTAAGAAATATCGTTGAACACACAGATATTGTCTTCCGTACCGTTGCCTACTCAAGGCGTGACGTACTCCCAGAAATATTTCAGAGTGTAGTAGCGGTCGGTCCTCGAGTTTCTTTCATCACATGACACTGGTCCTCCCTAACATTCATATAAAGTAGGGCTCTTTAATTTATCCTAACACTTGTTGAAAGAAACGTAACCAGTCTCCAAAACGTTATGGTGTGGAAAACTTCGGATGTTGAACAATGCCCAGACAGAAAGAAGTCAAACCAACGTTTTCATTATGAGAGATGTGAGTTTCTTAAGAAGTTGGCTACTGTCTTCTGGGATGTGGCACTGTGTAGTCTAATAGCGACATTTCGGTGTATCTTATTTCCTCCATCTTCAGGTTCGAAGCGGAAGCCCGGAAGCAGCATGCAGAGTAATGTGTGCCCTCCGGAAACTCAATGAATGCCTCTCAGACACATCACAGAACATACTGTGTACTTAAATATATATATAAATATCATTAGAAAACTGATAGATTTTATTTTGATGAGAACTAAAGTCTCCATACCGGAGAATTCGATGGATGAAGAAGACTAAGTTTGCCTACTCATCGTATGACGTAACCTCAGTAATGTTATATACAAAATATAGAGGTCTTATGTTGGTAATGAAGACGTATAGAGGAGAGGAGGTGTAACTCCACCATTCTTAACCACGGTGCTAGATGGAGATTAGTGGCAGTTTCAGATGCTTGCCGCTTTACACCCAAGTAACAGCCATCCCCTCCCTGGTAACTACTAGAGAGGACACAGGAAACTATCTGGTGTCAATGGAGAAAAGAAGAATCACTCGCCCCTGCCAAGAATCGAACCTCGATTCCTCGGTCTATCAACCCTCTGTCGAAGTAGAAGCTTCGTAACATAAATAAATTTAAATCACAGGTGACACAGATTTTGTTTCCTGAGACAGTCGTCTCGGAAAGCAAGGCGCTAGGTGTCACTGCCTCGTCGTACTCTTGTCATCTTCAAATTGGGACTGTTTTGCATGGAATTCAGGCGCCTACAGAACTGAGCAAGATATTCTTCCCTTTTTGTCCCCTGCCTCAGACTTTTTCATTCCAGTGGGGAGGTCTGAATGAAATGTGTGGTGGAGGAGGAGACGCATTTCGCTCTGACGACCGGGAAGTGGCAGGGGGAACTGGAAGTTTGGGGAGAGTGACTCGGGGAAATGGGAGGGCAGCAAATTAAACAGTGGGGAAGATATATTTATTGTATTGCCTTGCTTGCTAGCTCGTTCTTATCCAGGAAACCGTTTTGCCGTGCACTGCCTGGTCGTGAACAAAGCTCAGGATCTTTTTGGTTGCTGCCTGGGGCCGTCTTACACTCAGAACGTTTGTCATTCGCACCTTTACTCATGTCGTCTGTACCCCCCAATCGGAAGCACGGAATTATACCCTCCCCTCCACACTTTCGTGATCCCCTACTTCATAACAGCTGTTGTTTTCATCTCGCCCCCAGGCGCTCTAGTTGTCCGGCCTGTACGATAGATACCTTGTATTAATATTGTAACGTATTTGATCAACGCGTTACCGGGCAACAGATCTGTAAACACGCAACAGTAGAGGAGGCTGTGTTTTCCGTGCCCGCCGTAATGTCACGCAGCGGTGTGGTAGTGGTCGCGTGACATGTGTTTCCTGTGTCCGTTCCTTGGATATAAGTCACAGAATTCGTTCGTTTTAGGGACGAGTCAGATCTCGCTAGGAGTTAGCCACGGGAAGTCCGTAATTGAAGAAGAGTACAAGAAGTCAGCCTGTGGATACTTAACGTGTGATTTGAAGACTTTATGTGCGCTGTAGCACAGTGACATTGGGAGTGTGTGATTTAGGGAGGCTTTTACAGTTCCTGTGTTATAAATCCTTGCGGACTAGTGCAGATAGACTGAAAAGATCGGAGTGATTGTAAATTGTGTAAATCAGCAATTATATGTTATAATTATTTGTAGTTACGATCTGTATTTGTCCAGTAAATCCAATTACCTATCCAAACCCACGTCTTAGTCACTGTGACACGTGTAAATATGCAGTTGCACATTTTTCTGGACCATTTCAAATGTAACAGATTGGCGGAATCTTCCAATTATCATTTCCTGACTATACAGTTTACGCGGCTAATTTCTCCTCCTATCAGGATTTCGCTTAATACGGGTTATCAGGAATATAAATTTGTCTTCGATAAGGGTCGTTACTGCAATGCCAACTGAAACATATGTACCTCTAATTACCTTTGATTGTGTTGTCCGCAGATATCAACAATCTTGTCTGCTGCATAATGATATGACTGTAGAATTAGGTGATGATTATGAAGTTACTATCTTGTTGGAAATAAGTTGCTGTAGTCCGCTGAAAATGAACCGACTTCTCGGAGGAACGTATCACCTGCATCTTCAGGGTCGAATAATAAACTGAGAAAGAAACCAACGTGAAAGTAATTGGCTAGTAACCTCTGTTTCCCACCCGATTTCACCCTGGTTTCTTGATCGGATTATTTGTCGATCCTGAAGATGGAGGCAATGTATTACTTCGAAACATTGGCTGACATTCGACGGACTACATGGCGTTATATTCAAGAAGATAGGACTCTTCAAAACTGCCGATCTGAGAACCTCAAGTTCTACATATTTGATAATTAGTGAACTCCCAGAATACTGGCTTTTCCTCCTGGAACATTCTGCATGTATATGCATACTATAAAAAAGGTAAAGCTACCCTGTAACAGGCCGTGGAGACCATAGGTTTGGGAGACGTCGAGGCTCCCATATTTTCTAGACAATCGGCTCACGGATGTCGGTGAGGTTGTCAGCCCTACGCGCCGGTCGTCCTTTACCCCCAAGAAGATTCCTGGTACTCATTTCTGTTAGAGGCTGAGTCGAACCCAGGGCCGCAGTACGGCTGGAAGGATTAGGTATCAACCAACTACGCTACCGCGTGCCCCATGAATACTACATACAGGCCTATAAGCATTGTAGCAGTAAAATAAGATAACAGCTGCGAAAATTTGCAGTGTCAGTTACTATAGAAAGGAACTGTCGAATGTTAACGCTTCACACGAAGAAGCGAGCAGACTTCTTTTTCTAATAAGGAATGGCTATCTTTGGACTTAACCTATAACAAATAGGATTTTTGTATTAATATTTTAAAATTATTGTTTTTGTCAGTTGGTCGCTCTCTGGTTACTTCTATATGAAATTTATATTTCAGTTAACCCCCCAGAATCGATATGTGTGCTGTGGATAAAAGTCCCTTGCCCCTGCTAGGATTCGAACATCGGTTCCTCGGTCGTTCAGTCCGTAACCTAGTCACGATACCGACTCGTGACGCTTCGCCACGAAATAAGGGGTAGCATGTACTGCTTGATCTTTCGGAACTTAGCATCCGTCTGATGTTTTGGATGCGGCAGTTTGGGGCCCCCAGCGTTGTGCTGTTCTTGTCCATCGCTCAGTCGAAGCCGAGAAGGGGGAGCTAGGTAATTTGGTGCCGCGAGAGAGTTCACTGGTAGGAAAACCATCGTCTTCATGTCGACAAAGTATCACGTGTGTGGGAAGGGGCTTCTAAGATGGCGTGTGGCTGATTACCATTTTCTTATTGTTAGTGGGGTGGGACTATTACCATTTTTTTATTGCTAGTGGGGTGGGACTAAGTCCTTTGTACTGCGGCCAATTCTGGCCTATTGTACCAGCCCCACATAATAGGTGAGGGTGATTGTGGAGCATTTGGTGGAATGAAGATTGGCAAGGGAAACCGAAGTATTAGGAGAAAACCTGCCCCAGCGCCACTCTGTCCACCATAAATCCCACTTGACCAGACCCGGGATCGAACCCGGGCCACCGCGGTGGGAAGCCAGCAACTAACCGCTTGAGCTATGGCGTGGCCCCTTTCGTTACATCAATCACTAATACATAAGTACCCAGTTCTCAGTTTCAAGTGTAACTGAAGAGCTGTATTCGTGACAATGGTTTCGGAATGGAACATGAAGAGGCTCCTCATTCTCTCTACTGGATGCCAATGCGAAGTATGAACTCCCTACGCTTATCTCCAGACAAGAATCGTGCCCGCTCACACACACACTCACACTCTTATCAGCGAGCTGCCTGACAAATGCGGACGCGTCGATAGCAAAGCATTGGCTTGTAAACATGTCATCACTCATTAGCGTACTGCTCCCTTGTCAAAACCCATCTTCCTTCTGCGTAGCTAGCAAAGGAAACTGTTATCAGGGAACAATTTGTGATAGTTGAAGCTAGGATTTTAATGGAGGCTGTACTCCACGCTTCCTGTAACTCAGTTCCTCTTGCTTATGGCAGAGAAAGGAACTGGCAAACTTCTGCTCATCACCAAACTATTGGCTGGTTTGCTTGGCTTCGACCAGGAAGGTGTGGGCACTGCCATCTTGCAGGGCACGTCGTACTTGTGTACCCAGCCTAGCAGCAGAAAGGTCCTTGTACAGGGCGTTCAACCATCGAGGAAACCTGGAAGCAGCGCTGAGCGGGAACAGCATTCCTCGCAGATTGCTGCTGTAACTGCCGATAGGAGTGTGAGTCATCAGCGCCGATAAACGCTCGCCGTCCACTGGTCTGATCTTGTCACTATAGTAAGTCGCATAAATACTGAGTCTGTGTTAAAGGTGTCGATATGGGGTCGACATTTATACTGAAATGAAGTTCACTACTGAACAGAGTGTTTATTGTCGTAACTTTTGCAAGGTAAAAGTTACAGAAAATGTATCCGTAAATTTCGTCGTAAATACCTTGACTCGCCAGTTCCCACGAAGTCGTGTATATACAAGATTGTGAAAAAGTGGCGGGTTATGTCAGTGTGCAGAGCTTCAGTGCTGCGAGGATTATTCTTGTAGACTCTTCCCTTTAAGTTTCCCCAAAGATAAAAGTCGCAGACACTGAGATGTGGGGATCTTGGAGGCCCCAGTCCACTACTGAGTATTCTGTCTTCAGACATTTCCCGTATTGCGACCATGGTTACATTAGCTGTATGTGCTGTAGCGTTGTCTTCCTGAAAATACCCATATTGTCTCTCTCCAGCAGTCAGCTGATGGAAGAACTGATTCAGTACTCGTATATCATTAAGGTAGGTCAGAGTTCACGGTTTCGTGGAAGAATAAAGGGCCACGGACTTACAGCACAGCACACCCCCACCTTTTCACCATGTAATGGCACTTGCTGCATAGCGTGAGCATTTCCATCGCTCCATATTCTTACGTTTTGTGCATTGACATGACCACTAACGCGAAACCACGCTACATCAGTCATGAACAGAAGCTGTGGATCCAAGACTCCTTCGTGCACATTTTGCAGTAGACAGTTGCAAAGACGAATTCTTGCTGCATAATCTGGTTGTTTCAGCTCATGCACAACTGTTATTTTGTACGAGTGAAATTTGATTCATTTTGTGACTGTGAAAGCAGATCCTAGCGAAACACCGGTTTCCTGTGCTAAGCGTCTTAACGATTTTCTTTGACTGGTCTGTANGTCGTGCCTCATTATTCCAAACCTTTTCTTCAGTCAGCACAATCCTCTTCGATTGCTTCTGTATGTCACACACTGAGCATGTGGCCCGCCACTTTTTCACAAGCTGGGATACACACGATAATAATCCATAATTTATCACAATTTGTTCGCAATTATTAATTAAAATGTGGGAGGTTTGAACGGAACACCCTGTATGTTGAAAGCAGAATCCAGCAAATAATATAATGGTGACGTAACGGCCTAAGTCGTTAACTGAGTACGACGCACATTCATTCCTATAACAGATTGGGTTATACCACGCTATACGGCGTCACGACTGAGAAGAGNAAAGTTCCTCGTGTCTCTAGGAGACCTCTGAGCAAAATTATTAGGTATAAAGTTTCCCGCCCAAGTAGTTTCCAATGCCTCCGGTAGATGGGTAAGCATCGGGTACCGCAGCCAGCCTAGCTGGCTGAACGGGGCTGATAGCGAGCACCAGTACCGCCAGGGTATGGAGACTGGTAGAATATTAAAGGGGGACGTTACAATAGACTATTAGTTGCGGTGCCTGGGGAAACCCACCCCCTCCAATAATAATAATAATAATAATAATAATAATAGTGGATCTACTCAGTTCCTTCAGGCAAATCCCGAGATAGAACCTCAATTAAGTTAAGACCGCTTCCTGCCTAATCCTTCCCAATTCATCATTCGTATGTGAATCCATAATTCGATGCTACACAGCCTACATACTGAGAGCAGCGGAAGTGGCCACAGAAAATGGAAATTAACGGCCGTGGGGATTCGTTGCGCTGACCACGCGACACCTTCTATCCGCTAAAGTTGGCACCAAACTTCGCCGACAAGCGGCGGTAGCTCGGTCGGTATAGTTCGCTTGCGGACTAAAACCATGGAGTTTGTTCTTTTTGTTTGTTGAGATGAGAATTGATTTAACCTCTGATTCTTACATTCACAAAGTGTCCAGTCTTTAATAGCGCGTGGTACATTTCACTGCGCCATCCCTTAGTGTCGAGTATCAGGGGTTGATGACTGATGAACCGGAGAAGATTTGGAAGCGAGCGATCGTAACCCAATCAGAGAACGCTCTGCCGGCGCTTATATGGAAGGATCGATCAAAACTACGATAATCGGTGTCTCAGCCGAGATTCGAATCGTGCACTTCCGGCTGCGAATCCTCTAGGCCAAACCGCTCCAAATATCTTACAATTTCCATTGGAGACTTACACATTTTGTAGGATTTGAGGTTTTCACGGCCGTGACTATGAAGAATGCCGTCTTCTGGGATGTGGCTGCAGCCGCCTGCCCACGCTGGTTCCTCGCTCGCTGATTTTTGTACCCTGAAGATGGAGGCGATACGAGCCTCCGAAACGTCGGTTCACGCAAGATCTACACGGCGCCACATCTCAGAACAAGGCATTCTTCACTTACACGTTTTGTCTGATGATTATAATGGAAGACACAGTTCCCATCACCAGGCACCCCCTAACCACCCTTTTTCTGAGGTCGGCTTTCTAAAAGTTCTGAACAAGTTTCTATTCCCGTGTTTTCAAGAAACTCTCGAAACGCTGCGCCACCAGAACCCTGACTGGTACCACACATTCAGCTGAATACCAACGACTGTTTGACGCATGTAGTCACGTGACTCAACGAGCATCATCACAACAGTGACGTCTTTTCTGTTCCCTTCAGTCGATGTGAAAAGACTCCATTTTAATGTAGCAGCGAGTATCCGTAGTAGCCGCTTCGCTTTTAAACTTTCACTTTTTCACCTTCCTGCATGATCGACTCGAACGCCCTCACAGGTTGCGGAAAATAATATAATTATTATTCTGCATGACAGCGTTCATAGCAAACCATGCAATTGCACGCACGCGCAGTCTCAATGCAGCGGGTGGTCTGTTGTAATTCAGCACTCTCGGAAAATTTGCTATCGTTGTGCTGCGTAACGAACAGACAAGAAGCAAAACCATGTTTTTATGCTGCTTATGTAACGGTTTCCTGTCACTTGCTGTGTGCTCAGTGCAGTGTACGCACGGTAGCAAACTGCTCACGATTCCTAATTGTAGGCTTTCACTATGGTTCAGTGTTTATGTTCAATCTGCTCTCCGCTGTCTGTACAGAGTGAGTTTAGACAGTGTTTCTGACGTTTCGGAGGTATATGCTGCCCCATCCCAGGATCAAATGAGCAGGCTGAGTCAGTTTTCATGTAATTTTTCGTCCCACTCATTTCGGCCTTGAAGATGGAGGCGGTATGTGCCTCTGAAACATCGGCAACATTGTCCACATCCGTACGCGTGCGAAGACCCAAGAAAGATAAGAATCACTGTCTTTCAGTTAGTCACGATTTGTGCTGACTGTGAGGGTCTTTGTGGGTCATCTGACGATGCTGTCGAAGTATAGGCTATAGGGCTTCGAATGATAGGATGATTGATTGATTGGAAAGGATTTGGAAGGAAGGTTTGTGACTTAATCGAAGTATTATTCTGGCATTTCTCACGACGGATTAAATGAAAACCAAATAAGATCTAAAAGTTTGTGACGATGGTATATTGCTACAAGTATTATGTTTTTTGACAGTATCCATCGTCTTGTCTATATTTTAAAAACAGTCCTGTTTTTAAAAAATAGACAAGACGATGATAATGCCCAAAAACATAATACTTGTAAATGAAAACCACCAAAAATACCTTCGGTTAGGATAGCCAGTTCTCTGGCCGAGTCTCGAACCTATCGCATCCCAGATACGAGTCTAGAGCACTACCGCTGCTGCAACCGCCTTGGTTTGAGCTAACGGTGCGGTCAATAAAGGTTACTGTCATATATAGTATGATGTGACACTCCGTAACCTTGTAGAAGCGTACGTTTCGGAGGAATATACAGGGTACATCTTCAGAATCAAAGTGTGAGAAGCAAGCTCATATGCCTAATTGGCTTACACTTAAAAATAGTAAGTGAAGGCACTGTATTTCCCCGAAACTTGAGTATCGTCCTACCGTAATAGATATACTGTCATAATTCTAACTTATCGCTTCCCATAACAGAAATAAATTCGAACTACAGCGAACATGTAAAGTGAACCAGTTTGCGTATGACAAAGACGTACCTGACGAAGATCGCTTGCCCCGACAGAAACATGCAGTGCCAACAAATACATAGCGACAGTGTGAATGGTTGCGTAACATAACACATTCCCAGAACATCATTAAATGTTAAAAGTGTGACGCAATTCTCTACTCTTACCAGACTACACAGCGTCACATCTCAGGATATAGCAGCCCTCACTTACATGATCATAATAAGTACACTGTTTGGTTAACAGGGTTTCTCTTTTGCTATATTTGTTATTTGTTTGTTTATGTTCTTGCTGTTTATTTGTTTATTCACGTAATTCGGTGAAGTCCCGGATCGTAAGATAAGACATTTGTTCATTGGCGACGCTTTGTGTTAGCCAGTAGCCAAAATTGTTAGTCCAAATATAAAAAAATGGGGTAATTAGATGTGAGCATTACATCGTCACGTTAAGGGGCACCATGCTTCATTTTCACGTTTAAAGTCTGAAGCCTTATGCTCATAATTGTTGTACGATTGTAATAACGAGTACGTTTAATCATAAATCTTAGTATAAATTCTGTTGACAAAGAGCTACATTTATTTCGATATAAAAATGAGGGAAGGAGGTATGAGTGTTTGGGAAATGCCAAAAGGGGGTCCTCACGTCAAAATGATTGGGAAGCGCTGGATTATAAGTGTTGAAGTAGGGAAGGAGTTGTGTTAGGTTCCTACCGCTGTGAGTCGCGTTGTTTTATTGGCCTAGCAGGACTGCAGCTCACAGTTAAGACGAATGGCGCACTTCTTAACATAAAGCGCCCCACGAAACAGATGCCAGATGGCAGGGTAATTAAGAAGCAGTTTATTGGTTTTATGGCACGTGAATCATCGAGTAGACGCCCCCCCCCCCC
>NW_019736395.1:520160-538665 GCF_002891405.2 Cryptotermes secundus
TACTTGAGAGGCATGAGTCACATTCACTGAGCGGACAGTGGCGAGTGCTGCCACCTACTCGGTAGCGAACATGTTTTGGCAAGTCTCGCGAATGCAAGCTGTTGCGCTTTAACCCTTTAAACCCCATTGGTTGCTATATGTACCACCTGCTTTAACGTACTAAAATTCTGCATTCTGCCCGCACAGTTTGTGTGTTCGTTAAGGTTTTCTCAATAAACAAAGATTATTTCCCTAAACAGCATTAACCTCTTGTGCTTTGTAGAGGAGACGGAATGTATGTCCTGTGAGGTACGGACTGAATTATTATATATTATGTAGAAGAAATTTGGTCCTTAGACTTTCAAAATTCTGTACGTTTATGATTATATAACAAAATTACGCAGGCAACAAGCAGAAATCACACAAAATCATGATAACGGAAATTTCGCAATTATTGACAAGGCGAAGCCCGACTTAGAAAGTTCAAGAGGCTTAAACTGGCGGCGGTCAAGCATGCGACCGTTCAAGTGACTAGACTGCCTTTGTAGCGGAATCTGCTGGAAATAGGGCATAATCTGCTGTACTAAGGCCGGACTGACAGAGATCCTGTACATATTTTATATGCATTTTTAACATATTTAACATGTAAAATGTAAATATCTTTTACGTTATGACAAAAGAATGACTACTGCAGACAAAGACTCCGACAAAAGACAGACCTGTTGTCTCGTTAGAGAGGGCGCCTCACAACAACAAGACCATAACTGTCAAACAGTAATAAATATCTGGTCATAAGCCGCAGATTGGGCTCGACACCAAGACTGACTGACTGACTGACTGACCGTCAGTCGCAATGTGACTTTGACTTTCACTAGGTCGTTAGAGGTGGACTTGAAGTCTAATTGAGTTGCGAAATTGGGTGACGAATATTTTGACCGAAGAATCAACGTGATATTTGTCTTCAGACTTGGACAAACTGAGCAGAGCCTTCGGAAGGGATGAACGCTGAATTCTTCAGTAAGACCTTGGCTCAGGCCGCGCCATAACTCAAGCGGTTGGTCGCTGGCTTCCCACTGCGGCGGCCGAGGTTCGATCCCGGGGCTGGTCAAGTGGGATTTGTGGTGGACAAAGTGGCGCTGGGGCAGGTTTTCTCCGAGTACTTCGGTTTCCCCTGCCAATCTTCATTCCACCAATTGCTCCACAATCACCCTCACCTATCATCTGGGGCTGGTACAATAGGCCAGAAGTGGCCACAGTACAAGGGACTTAGTCCCACCCCACTAGCAATAAAAAAAAAAAGAGACATTGGTTCGTAGTGCCACGTTTTACAGGAGGAAATGTGATCATGACCAAAACTTAGCCTTACCGGTACTTTTACGTGGAATATTACCTTACCTCCCTATCTCCCATGAAGTATGATTATAAACTTATCATATCATATTGGAATTTCGTAGAAGCGCTCAAACCGCCCTTGAACAGAAACTTAACCCATTTGTCAGCCCCTGTACTCTGTCTCAGTGTGGCCAGACATATCTAGTAACAACGTAGAATAAAACACGAGTTTAGTTTTCATGTTTTATTCAAGGCTGATTCCAGAATTTCCACGCGTGTGAAGTCATCTCATGTGAGTCACTAGAGGCTGGATGGGGAGTCACTACACCTCCCGTATGTTAATTACCTTGTCATGGCCATTGTCCTATTGGCTTTTGTTCGTAACACATGTCATCTAGGAAAAATAGTTTTACGGCCGGCTTCGGTGCCTGTTATTCATATCATTTAACAGTGAAATTGCCTAAGTTCTAGAACATTTCCATGTAGAATGTTCGAGACTTCCAGAAGGCATGTACTGTAGAATAGTGACAGTTTATATTGCCGATAAAGTCATGTTACTAAAGCACAGAAATGCCAGCTGGCCAACTTCAGGATTAAGAAGTTTACACAGGCACTACGAGATAGTTGAAATGCATGTAATATTTGTTCCACAAATATCTGACAGATGTTCACACTGCCCAATATTGCGTAGTTGAATGATAAAAAAGCGGGTGAAAGTAGCCCTGTACTTAATCAAGTACCACACCAAGTACGTGGTAGCGTACTTAATTCAAGCACTATGCTACATGTTGGAATGTCGCGGGTTCGGTTCCCAATGAGCTTTTGAAATTTTCAATTTACCTAATCCCTCCAGCCATACTATGACCCTAGGGTCGACTCGGACTCTTAACAGAAATGAGTACCAGGAATCTTCTTGGGGGTAAACGGTGGCCGGCGCGTAAGGCTGATAATCTCACCGCCATCTGTGAACCGATTGTCCACAGAGTATGGGAGCCTCGACGTCTCACAACTCTATGAGTTATGTTTACCTTTACTTTTACCGTGAAAGGAGTAGGAATGGATATACCGGTATAAATCCACTTATCCTTGGCCTCGATATTAGTTGGAAGTTTGTGGTCAGCTTCACGCCCCAGTCGCTTTACTCCTGGTGTCATTTAGATAGGAGGCTGAATGGGCCCCAGAATCGATCTGGATGGCATGGAGAGAAGAAAAATCATGGGCACAACTGGGCTTGAACTCCGACACCTCGGCCGTAGCCAGAGAAATATTATGTAAGGGGGTGTACTGGGTTTACCTGGCTCAGGATAGGGCCCAGAGGATGGTTCATAAGCAATGTGTACGAGGGTGTAGAAGCCGAACCAGATATCGCGTAATTTAAATCACTCGAGAAAAACTCGAAAGTGAAATCTGGCGTTAAGAACTCTGTACTGATGCGTGGAACTCGAGAGATTGCCGCGTTAGATATGAAAGCTCTGAAGGGAGGGGTTAGCTCGGTGACTGATTTGCTATATCTAGAACTGTCTGTGATTATTAACGATACCTAAAAAGAAAAATGTGGTTCTTATGTGAGCGGATGATTTGTTTATTTAAGTGCACTCTGCTACTCCAGAACCTTCGAAACCCACTGATCCCACTGTGTTCTCAAAGGAGCGGTTTCGCGTGTTTGTGTTTATAGTGTTTCTCAACCGTTTCCTGCTGAGGCATTTCTACCTCACAGTGAGAACAAATTGCAATATAATTGCTCTTTTACAGCTAGCCATCGTCGAAAAACTGAACATCAAGCAAACAGAAAACAGTCGCTCTCCGGTCGCGTCAGAACCACAACCGCTGAAAATGTGACAGTGCTGGATGCTATGATTCCGGCCGATGAGTTGTTTATTTTTGTCGTGATCCCGCGCTGAGACCGTACACACGGCGCTAGAAGGCGGGCTTGGCATAAAGGCATGAAATCTCGACCGATCTCTCAAACTTTGTGTACCTGTCTTTGTACAGTCTGACGCTTATGTTAATCTACAGAGTATATGAGGCAAAACAAGCTTCCCGTACTGTACACCGGAATAGACTGAGAGGGAAGCGGTCGTGGCCTACTTGAAGAAAGTGTTCCGGAATTGTCTGGCAGGACTTGTGCAGACGGTGAGCACGCGGACTGCAGAGTTCGGGTAGGCGCTAGGAGTGGACTGAGGTATCTGACCCACAAGTACATAATATCCATCAAAAGTACCCAATATTTTATCGTTTGGGAACTTTCCTAGTTTTCAAAAGTTTCTGAAATTTTGTGGCTACATACTTCAGTCGGTGTAGTGACTGGGATCTGGGCTCGACGCTCAATAAATGCAAAACACATTTCTGTTCTCGCATCGTCCAGACAGACTCTTCGGTTGAACCAAACCCGTATTTTTTTAATTGCTAGTGGGGTGGGACTGAGTCCCACGTACTGCGGCCACTTCTGGCCTATTGTACCAGCCCCAGATGATAGGTGAGGATGATTGTGGAGCAATTGGTGGGAATGAAGATTGGCAAAGGAAACCGAAGTATTCGAAGAAAACCTGCCCCAGCACCACTTTGTCCACTACAAATCCAACTTGATCAGAACCGGGATCGTACCCGGGCCGCCGCGGTGGGACGTCAGCGACTAACCGCTTGAGCTATGGCGCGGCCTTACCATACCCGCAACCAATGGTAATCAAGGTCTGTTTCCCAGTGGGTAGAATGGCCAAGACCTCAAGATATCCAATTTTACTGAAGAAAATGCACTGGGCATATAGAACGGCCAGCTAAAGACAATATCAGGATACGAGATGAAATATAAATCAAATAGTGGGAGTATTCGTAATTAGTACGCTCAACCAAATATTATTAATGTAATAAAATCAAGGGGTATAAGTTTCGGAAAACATGTAACAGAAATGGGGAGGTGAGAAATTTGCATAGAGGTTTAACCGGAAATCCAGGCTAGAACGCGCCATTTCGGACACTTGCGATTGTATTAAAGGTAAACTTAAAGTGGAGTTTAAAGAAACGAGGTGTTTATATGCGGACTGGATTGGCCTACGATGAGATCCAGTGGCGGGCTCTTATGAACACCTGGGCAGTTTCTGTAGTAGCGGACGGAATATCTTCCTCTCAAGAAGACTGATCCATGAAGTTAGCGTCCCGAATGCGCTACTTTAAAGCGTTACGCTGCTGTGGAGCCTCATTAGAGCCACCGCAGAAGTTTCGCTTGTCCGAGATTAGAACAGCTCAGCTATGGACTGCTTGTGGGTTTGAATGCCTTGTAGGACCACGAATCGATTGGCAGCGAAACAGTTTTGTTGCAGTCAGACTGTCACTCCAGCAGATTCAAGCAAAGTCACTGTGAAGCTTTCTGTGCATGTCACGTCGTGTTGCAGCAGTCCGCTGTTCGCTGCCAGTACGCGTGCTGTAACAGCAGTAGCTGTGACGTACACGTATCAACAAACAGACTGACTCACGCCGGTAACACTTGAGACTTCTTTCAGGAGGTATCTGGTTTGAATCTCGACTTCAACACTGACTGTCCTCATTGGGGTTTGTCGTAGTTTTTCTGAGTCCTTCCTTGAATATGCTGGACTATTACCTCGACATCTTTCACATGTTTCCAATTCGTTATGCACTAATCATTCAATCATTAAGTTACATGCAGTCTCAGCTACTGAGATCATTTGTAAATAAAGAAATAAGTGTATTATTTAAGCAGCATAACATGAACACCTGTGAGGGAGTGGGGGTATAGCTCTGTCTTTCTTAACCTTGACACTAGAATCAGATGAGCGTTCAGTTGCATGCCTTGGCCACTTTATTCCTGGTACCATGGGATAGGAGGCTGGAGACGCACTGGAAAATACAGAGAAGAGGAAAACCGGTTGATTTTGCGGTGGAAATGCTACATATCTCATTGCTAAACATCACTGTGATCGCCTTCGAAGTACTCTCCTTTGGAAGCTATGCACCGATGCCAGCGCCTAGTCCACCCTTCACAACAATTTTGGAATTGGTTTTGTAGGGTGACCTTCAGACCTGCAGTCGTATTGCTATTGATGTCACCAGTGTCATCAAAATTCCTTCCTTTCAACATTTCCTTTATCTTCGGAAAGAGGAAAAAGTCATTGTGGGCTAGATCCGGTGAACAGGATAGATGTTCCAGCACAGTTTTTTTTTACTAGCTAAAAACTCTCTCACAGACAGTGCTCTGATTCAGGCTCCATCATTCTCGCGACGGCACACCCAAACACACTCAGGCAATAACAGACGCCACTCAGAAAGAGACTGCCATAGGTCAACAACAACACAGCTGTGAAACTCTGATATGCCAACGTTATCACACACATTGAGGTTTCTGTACACTGCTGCCACGGCAAGCACACGGTGGCGACTTCGCGAACTTTATTGTCTGACTTTGTGTATATCGCCCCTAATTCCTGACAGCCGGAACTGGAGTCCTGTGTGTCAGTATATGTATCCCCCTACCGTTGTTAGGCAAATGCTTGGTCAGAGAATTTAATTGTGTCGTGTCAAAGGAAAGCAGGCAGAATTTTTGTTATGTATGCATAAGTAGTATGTAGGCCGTCCTGTGTGTATTACTGAACGCCGTAACTGGGTGACAGCTTCACATCTAATTCAGGAGGCCCTTAAGACTGGATGTCCTGGGAGGTCATTCATGGCTTAATTACTTAAAGCCATATCCTCTTTCTTTCATATTCCTGCTACTTCATCATTTCCATTCAACCTTTTCATTCGGAGCTATGCAACCTGGCCCGCTGAGTAGGCGCCCTTATGTAAGTAAGAAACAAACAACTTTGGTGTGTGTATATTTACAGTTTTTTGGCGATGGTATGTCATTGAGTTTTTGGACATCCATTTTTACTTAAAAACAACTTTTCGAAGACTGGATTCTGTCTCCGTCTTTAGGTAAAACCTGCTCAGCTGGACCCAATCCATAAAGCTAGTCCGTATCTCCGGACATCAGCACAAACACAAGACAGAATATATGAACCGAACACAACATAAACCACCAGCGGGAGTTAAGGTCAATACCCAGAATAGACTCCACAAGCATGAGGCCATAAAGCTAGCGTGCTATCAGAAGTGAAGTCATCACCAAACAGACAAATTCTGTGTAGTGCCAGTATAAAAATACAAATTTCCCACTCAGCCTGCACCTAACGGAATTTTAGCTTTCCGACTTCTGCTTCAACGGCGAGAGCTCAGATGGGAGAGATGTCCCAGTTGGGCTGACTGACCCGATGGTCTATCAGAGACTTGTATGTCTTGTTTAGTTCAGTCTGCAAGACCGTCGCTTCATTCCAACATGTTTTGTGGCCTTCTTCGTAAGCATGTTGGGCAAATTTTGATTTTTCAAGCAGACCCTATGTCAGGTAATATTTGAGCTCCTTAATACGTACTTCATAGGATATTGGTGGGAAAGTCAGAAGGAAAGAGACCACAGGGAAGACCAAGACGTAGGTGGGTGGACAATATTAGAATGGATCTTAGAGAGATAGAATGGGATGGTATGGATTGGATAGATCTGGCTCAGGATAGGGACCAGTGGAGGGCTCTTGTGAACACGGTGACGAACCTTCGAGTTCCATAAAATGCTGGGAAATTCTTGAGTAGCTGCAGAATTGGCTGCTCCTCCAGAAGGGCTCAGCTCCATGAGTAAGTAAGTAAGTAAGTAATGCGTACTTCTAAATGTCTGCTTGTTTCACCGATACAACAACTTGGACAGTCACATGGAATACAACACACACACACACACACACTGTTTCGTCTGCTTGGCATCCCTGAGCAACCCAGTTTTCATCAATGCCCCACAGAGTATACGTTTATTCTTGAAAATGGTCCTGACATTGAAAAGGTTGCTGTTGTGTCTGAATTTCTCGGGAATACCCTTGATATATTAGACTATGACCGTGCCATGGTATAATGTACCTGAAGCACGGCCGTTGCTTCTCGATGGCTTCATTATGGAGTCAACGTAAATCTCATGAGTGTTCATTAAGCATCAGATCCATGTCTTATGTTTTTAATTTCTCTGTTGAAATCATTCCGATCCTGACACATGACCTTGGCTCTACTTACCAAGACACGAACAGCTCCTCTTTTACGTCGTGGAAGTCATCTAAATTTTAAATCCAAAAAAATCAATAACTTTGTACAATTTGCTTACGCAATATAAATGCACGTCTGTACTCATATGTATATGTATGTATGTATTATGTCTTCATATATTCAGTCAATGCACTGAGTAACTAACTAAATTAATGGAGTGGAGTCCTTCTTGAGACGCCAAAATTTACTCTTTTTTTTTCTTGGCACTACAGCCCCAGTGGGCCTAGGCCTACCTCCATGAACTTCTCCGTTCAACAGTTATTCATACGCTCAACAAATATCCTCATTTTATGAAACCTGAAGGTTCAGCACATTATTCATAAAGAGTCTGTCACTGGTCCCTATCCTTAGCCAGATGAATCCAGTCAGCACCCTCCTGTCTTTTGTTTAAATCCAACTTAATATTATCCACCCATATACAGCTGCTTCTTGTTAGTAGTCTCGTTTCTTCTAGTTCTGCTACCAAAACTTTGTATGCACTTCTTATCTCGCCCATGCGTGCTACATATGTTGTCCATTTCATCCCCTTGATACGATCATTATTAATTCACTCCTGTAGCATAGTGGTTCGATGCTTTTAATGCAATTCACCATCCTTTGAAAGTGCAGATAGCCTACTGAATCTCGGACTGTGTTCGTGAGCTCCCTTGACATCGCAACAGTTGGTTTTCCCCGGTCACTCGCGCCTGAACGTCTCCGGTGACCCATCGTCAAATTTATTTTATGTGTCCAAGAATTGTTTGGTTCATACCCAAATGCGACCGTCCGACAGGAATGTCCACTTCGCGGCGCGCGAGCCACAGCTGCTGCTGGCACGACTACTGCAGGATTCAAATAACAAGGCGGCTTCTGGCGCAGATGCGGCTGTTAGAAACGAGCCTAAGCAGTGGGATCGGCGTCGTGGGCAGAGGTAACGAGTGAATCTGCAGAGATGCGGTGAGAATACAGATCCGGCGCGGTAAGGGTGCCCCAACCAACGAGATGGCTATTAACTTCCCTATGCAAAGACTGATCATCAGGCAGGCTTTCTCGTGCATAAGACAATAGTGTCATCAGTTGAAAGGGGGAAATATCATTGAATGAGGCGCTTTACCAAATACCATTAAAGAAAAAAAGTAAAGTTATCCCTGTATCAGGCGGTGGAAGCCCATAGGGTTGTGAGACGTCCAGGTTCCCACATTTTCTAGATAATCAGCTCACAGACAGCCTTACGTGCCGGCCGCCGTTTACCCACAGGAAGATTCTAGGAACGCATTTCTGTTAGAGGCTGAGTTTACTCCAGGACCATAGTGCGACTGGAAGGATTAGGTCAGTAGAAAAATCCAATAATCTCATGGGGAATCAAACCCTCGTCCTTCCAGCTGTAGCTGCCGCGTGTCCCCAAAGAAAAGTCAGAATATCCCAGCATTTATCTAGGGCGCTGAAGCAAAGCACATACCATAGTAGTCAGAGGCAGTACCATAGATCCGAAGGTTAATAGCAGGCTTCCCACTGCGGGGACTTTGGTTCAATCCCTGTGTTCCACTGGGTTGGGTTTTCTCCAAGTATTTCGGTTTCCCCTTCAAGTTCTCATTCCACCAACTGCTCCTCACCCATCCCAGTACCAAGTGGACTCAGTCCCACCTCATGGTACGAATTAATGATCAAGAAGCTCAGTCAGGATAGTCTATGATGCGGGGATCTCAGCCGAGCCCCTTCCGAGTACGTGGCCCTCTGAACGTGCTTCTCTGCCTGGAACCATTCTGTGGACTGCAAAAGAATAATCCCTCTCTTGCTAGGACCATTGTGTAAACCGCAGAAAATACTTCTGCAGATGGAACCATTAAATGACATGTGTTAACACCGCGAAGTAAGTCAGTGTAGCTTGTATTCTGGGAGCACAGAATTTTGGGAAACGGTTTACTTTAAGTAAAGTCTGTTTCCAATTAAGTTGTAACAGCAGATCGTGAATAGAGCAGCAGTAACCATGACCAGCTGACGCTGTCTTTATTCTCACCAGGCAACAATATGCGTAACCAGCAACAATGTTCCTTCTTGCGTGAACCGCCGTCTGGCGTCTACCGCGGAGCGTCAGATGATGCAGACAGGGGTGTGCGCAGAGAATGTGCTCATAAGGCTGTCTCTCTTCTGTGTGAAATGAGTTACGTTTTAACATCGCAGTCTGTGATGCGACACCGTGTAGTCTGGTACACATTTATCAACAATTCGGAGGAAAGTGTTCGGAGTTGAACATTTTCTCTTGAACGTTGTAACTGTGTGGCAGACAACAAGGAGTCTCACCTCACCGCCCTCAGAACCTCCAAGTCAAAGTCAAAGTTACTTTACTAGTGGCGGTTTGCCGCTAATCCGTTCATCTTGGCGCCAAGCCCCTTGAGGCTCACCAAAAGAGATCCTTTTCAACTGATCTCTTGCGGTCATAGTCTTTATGTAACCTCCTCTCTGACGAGAAGATGGGTTTGTCTCTTATGAATTTGTTTGGCCTTTCTTCAGGTGTACGCATTGTACATATAGCATGTTATTGGAATTTCTTACTTGTGCACCTACAAGTCCTCTGTCTGTCCAGGCTTTGCAAAGCTTCAGAACCTCAGGTCTCACAGCATCGAAATAAATTTCTCTAAAACATTTTAACTGGTCAGGCCTCCCTTACCAGTGTCTGGAGCGGTGGTAACTGGAATACTATTGAGTAAATCTGGAGGATTAACATCTGAGGCTAGTAATTTCAATGGTGGCATTTACTGAGTGAGAAATCCAGCTGTAGAGATGTAACTTTATCTCGAAGGCCGCATTTTCTGGGAAACACACCTAACATGCACTTTACAAGCCGCAATTATTAATCATATGTTCAGCTCGCCAGTTTATACACTCGGAACAATGAACTGCTCGAGTCGCAGTAGCGACAAGGCTTTTTATAAGTTTTTATAAGTTGTTAATGGACGTAAATTTCACTATCTCCGAATATTGTTTTATTTCAAGAATCTGTTGGAGGGGACAACGCAGCCATTGACTTCCAAAACTGAAAACATAAAGCCCCGAGATGACTTGTACCAGACCGCCTTTGTGGCCTAGTGTCAGAGTTCCTGGCTACAGATCCAGTGGTCCCGGGTTCGATTCCGGAGATACCAGATTTTCTGAGAAGTAGTGGATCTGGAACGGGGTCCACTAAGCCTCGTGAGGATAATTGAGAAACTGCTTCAAGGAAGTAGCGGCTCCGGTCTAAAAAAAACGAGATTAACGATCGTGAGAATTCGTTACGCTGACCACATGACACCCTCTATCCGCTAAAGTTTACACTAACTTCGCCGACAAGCGACGGTCGCTAGGTCGGTGTAGTTCGCTTGCGGACTATAGGCCACGGATTTTGTTATTTTTGATGACTTGTACCAGTGACGCATAACCCTTCAGCAAAGCAACATCCGACGCTAATAGAAATTCCTCATTGCTAAATGGATGTTTCGAAAAGAATTACTCACCCTTAAAACGAATATATTCTCTCCTATTGGTAAGAGCTAACTTCACCCAAACTCCCACATCTCCACTCCAGCAGCAGGAACTGGACCCCTCTGGACCTGAGTTATGGTGACAGCAATTGCCTGCTGCTCAGATGTCTGGTTCCAAACTCCAGGAAGAACACCAAACTCCATTACGTACTCATATTTTTCTAGCCCAGAGGAAGCAATGTAATGTTTCTCTATTCCCAGTTTACTTCTGTTAGACTCAAAAACACGAACCTGTATCATCAAATTAATTACTGAGTTGTCGGGTTCGATTCCCTATAGGGTCATTGGACTTTTCAATCGACCTAATCATTCCAGCCGCACTATGGCCCTGGTGGGCCTCCATGGCCTGTTACAGGGATATCTTTTATTGTGACATCAGTGAAGCCCAATTAATGAATCAGAATTTAAAACGAACGATTCAATATGCTTATGACTGTAGACGACTACAGTATCTACAGTCGCATTGTCTTCATTGAAAGGTGGCGTATATCGCAACGTCATCAAGAGGAAATCGTTAGGTTCTACTTCCAACATTCGACAGTAACCAGAATTACTTTTTGCCCCGTGAAGTTGTGTGCGCAGAGGTACACTTGCGTGTACAGCTGTTGCTATGTAATCGGCGTTGCTAGGCAACGGATAGCTAAACAAGTTCCCGCAGCAACAAATATGCACGCAACAATAGCGTTACTGTGAGAAACGGTGTTTTCTGTTCGGTGCATGCAGAGTGGTTATAAGGAAGACAATTGGTACGACCCAGCTAGACCCGTGTGGAGACGGGTTCGAATACCTCCACCGTGACCCTGCGAGTCGTAGGAGACTACGAAAAGGCAAGTCTCAAATTTGAGACAGTAAAATATAGTCGCGAGTACCAAGGGACTTGGACCCGAGAAAGACTGTGCTGGCAAGATCAGCAGCATAGACCCGTCCTCTCGTCAGAGAGGTCGCCCCACCAAAAAACAAGACCTTAACTGTCAAACAGTAATAAATACGTGGTACTGAGCCTCAGACGGAGCTTGACACACAAGATTTACTGACTGACTGACTGACTGACCGTCAGTCGCAATGTGACTTTCACTTTGACTGACAGCAGCAGCATGGAGTGAGCTGTCGAGAACTGGAGATGATAGTCGAAGGTGATAAAGTAGAAATGGAAAGAAACGAATTAGGCTGTGCAAAGGAAACTTCATGTGTGATTTGAAGTTAGTAGTACGGTTATAATTCGTTGCCAGGATACGAGTAGTGAAGACCGGGAATCTTAGAGGGTGTGTAATATTTAACTGTAATGTGTGTACATCAGCGATAGCGCTGTAGTTGCGTGTATTCCCGAGTTGTGAATGTAAAAGGTGCAGTCAATCCAATCATCCAATCCAGAACCCAGCTATAGTCACCCCTACACGTGACAATATTTATACACCGGTGAGAAATACAGACGTAGCTGTGAAGTATTTTCATTCGTAAGTTTGCCTATGCAAGGTATGTCGTTCCTTCGTTCGCAGTGCACATGGACTTTACCAGGACGCCGTGTGTGCAAAATTAACTTCACTTCTTCTCTTTCTACTTCTAGAACTTGGCTCTTCACGTTGAAACATGCGCTTTGTAACTTTCCAGTCAGTCGGAGATGCTTCTTTCCCTCATCCAGAGATCCTTTTATGTCAGTCTGGTTCATTTCCCACTCAGTTTTTC
This sequence comes from Cryptotermes secundus, assembly GCF_002891405.2. Lineage (NCBI taxonomy): Eukaryota > Metazoa > Arthropoda > Insecta > Blattodea > Kalotermitidae > Cryptotermes > Cryptotermes secundus. The sequence continues at coordinate 532,781 of NW_019736395.1, forward strand.
CTCTGAATCCAGTTTTTCCCTTCGTCCTGTATTTAATCGGTCTGTGGCCACTTCTGTTAAGCTGGTGTTTCCCCCCTTCCTCCATTTTGTCCATTCGCATACATCGTGTGTGTTTTTCCGCCTGTGTCAGCGATGTTAGTCTGCCATAGCACGCAGGACCGCCCGCAGATGTCTGTCTGTGTGACGTTACGTTTCCCTCTCCTCTGGCAGTATACGGTTTACGAATTCCAGCTGCTGTACTACTTTCACTTGTAGGTAAGGTTTCAATCCATGTTGATATACTTGCTCGCAAGTTGTCCCAGGAACATAGCTGAAAAAGATAATTGGAAAATGTGGCACCTGATTCCAGTTATTTGTGAACGACAGTAAAATTAGAGAACAATAAGTCCTGAGAAGAGCTACTCGCCTACTTTCATTTGATGAAACACGGGCCGCATCAACAAGGACTCTATAAAGAGCGAGAGAAATATGGGGGATACACAGACAGCTGTGTGATCTTTTAAACCTCCTTTTATTTGTTAAAGTTAGGTTGAATAGGCTAGTGACATGCACGAAGAAATTATTAACATAAAGAATTCTATATTCTGGGACGTGATTCTGTGTGGTGTAGTTTACTGCCAGCGGACAACACGGCGTCACATCTAAACAATCCGGATGCTTCTAATATAGTTACTGATAACCCCTTCATGCTACTGGAGATTTGACCTTAAGGCTAGAAGAAAATTGGGCAGAGCTAGAAGCAGAATTTTGTAGAGACAGAGAAGGTATAAATGAAAATAATTCTCATTACACAAACATCTAGATAAGCTTCGACATAAAAAAGATAGTAAGTCCTACTCTTTAGTATAACCAGTGCGAGACCCTCATATCAGAAGATATTACGTCCCAGTAACCTCTGGTACCTTTCAGTTCAGAATGTCTTCTCATCTCCTGCGTACTACCAGATTTTCCGAGAAGTAGTGGGTCTGGAACGGGGTCCGCTCAGCCTCGTGAGGATAATTGAGGAGCTACTTGAATGGAGAAACAACGGCTCTAGTCTAGAAAACCGAAATTAACGGCCGTGAGGATTCGTTCCGCTGACCACGGGACATCCTCTATCCGCTAAAGTTGGCAGTATCTTCGCCGCAAGCGGCTGTCGGTCGGTCGGTATAGTTCACTTGTGGACTAAGGACACAGAGTTTGATTATTTTACGTAAAAGATGTAAACATTAAAATGTGGAAAGCTGTAATTGGATATGAAAATTTGTCCCAAATTGAGCGTGTTCGAGAACAAAGTCCTGAGGAGTAAGATGGACCAAAGAGAGAGGTAACAGGAGCATGGTCAAAATTACCTAACGAAGAGCTACATAATTTTCAACACTGAAGCAAATACAGTGAGCGCGATAAAAGAGGGCACGTAACACTTATAAGTGACATGAGAATTCTAGACCAATAGGAAAACAAAGGATAATATAAAGGTTAAGTTGTCCTTGTACTTAATTAAGGACAAAGCCATGGAGACTTATGGGAAAGTGGATGTATTCTTAGTTTTTTGCACTGGATAGAGGTGAGTGGTCAGATTTACGTCCCGTCTACTTTTCGCCGAATAAAAAGCCCCTAGTCGTCACCGGTAAGAGCAGATAGAACTAGGGTTCCCGTCTGGACGCTGTGAAAAAGAGAAAATCACTCGCCCTTGGAAGGATATTATAAAATGGATTATTTCTTGCAACCGACCGTCTGCACTTACCACACTTTCTGTAGAACTTCACTAGCAGACATGTTCCGGCTTGCCAGACATCTTCAGTGCCTGTATACACCACGGACATGATACCTATCTCTCTATCTATGGCCCCACAGCCTTTTGTTGGACCTTAGTAGGACTCCTTGGGCAGGGGATCAGCCCGTCGCAAGGCCTCTAGTTAGATACAGAACAACACAAACACATAATAACGCACAAAGACATGCTTGCCTTGAGTGTGATTCGAACCCACGATCCCACCGTTCGAGAGAGCGAAGACAGTTCACGCCTTAAGCCGAGCAGACACTGTGATCGGCCGGGCATGAGATCAGTCAAGGTAAAATTCGATGTTACAAGACCACAGTCTGAGGATGTGGAGTGGATTCACCTGGCTCTGGATACCATCCTATGTCAGATCCTTGTGAACAGAGTACTGAACCTCGGATTGCATACAAGGCGAGGGATATCTTGACTATCCGTACCACTGTCAGCTTCTCCAGATAAGCAAGATATGTGGAACGGGCTGTCGGGAGCTGTTTTTGCGCCTTGAGTTAGCGGTTCGCTGTGCATGTTCTGATTACCGATCAGTACTTGCAACTGAAAATGAAGATATTAAAATGGTTAATTGGGGCACAAAACCGACAGATATGTACTCTCAGTTACACCTCAATAGTTTTGCCTTTTTTCTTTTTATTTTCCTTGTATAGGCTTCGTCCTGCATACAATTTCTCTATTGTTTCATAGTAATATGGCCTCGACAAAAACACAGTTGCACGGCTGTCTGATTGCATGAGATGACAGCATATATTCTTTACTTCATCCGGCTGCCCGCTGCGACTTTACAGCCCCCCCTCCCCCCCCCCATTAGGCGCCCCGTTACCGCTTCAACCAAAATATAAATCAGTTTCGTAAGATCCCTGTTGCTATAGAATGTAAAAAAAAATAATAATAATTTTTCCGGGGCATTGGGCGGTAGTGGCGCTGTAACATGTCTAACCTCCTTTGTGGTATGTGCGTTGACAGTTCTGTTTAATTCTATTCGCTTTTTGTCAGATTTGAGCCCTTTTACTTGTATTGTTTTCAGACTTTCACAGATCCATGTACACTTGATTGTGTATTCTTTGTTTGTTTACTGACACCTGCTAATGTTCACATTGCGGTCAAGTTGCTACGAGCGAGGTATGAATTGGACATGATATGTAGGGAAGTAATCGTGACCTGATTTGACCCTTTAAAGCAGTTTTTTTATTGCTAGTGGGGTGGGACTAAATTCCTTGTACTGCGTCCACTTCTGGCCTATTGTTCCAGCCCCAGATGATAGGTGAGGGTGATTGTGTAGCAATTGGTGAAATGGAGATTGGCAGGGGAAACCTAAGTACTCGGAGAACACCTACACCAGCGCCACTTTGTCCACCACAAATCCCACTTGACCAGACCCGGGATCGAACCCGGGCCGCCGCGGTGGGAAGCCAGCGACTAACCGCTTGAGCTATGGCGCGGCCACTTTAGTGCATAGTGCTTACTATACGTGCCAACTCCTTTAACCTTAATAACTGCAGTTTGCTAACACACTGTCTTTATGAATTCCATATGATTCTCAAAATCGAACATCGAATATTTTTCGAAACAGCATTGACACATTTGCCTTTCTAATGAAGATGTAGAATATTTATCCTGGGATGTGGAGGTACGGACTGTGGTCTAAAGGGTTAAGGTGTTATTTTCCATAATGGTAGGGGAAAGCCACGAGAACTCTCAGTCAGAATGGGCGGTGTCCAGTGTCAAGATGTGAACCCAAGAACTCTCAAATGCGATGCAGGTGTACCAACCACTCGACCGAAATTTCCTTGGAATTATGGATTCTCGTCCCATCTGCGTTGTGATAATTGTGCGGTCTAGCTTGCTTGGAATGAAATCAGAAGAACAGCTGAAGAAGGTGTCTGATAATATGGGCTGTTATTGTTGCTGTTGCTTACTGTGACGGTAGAACAGTAAATGAGTTATGAATTGGAAAGGATCTGGAAGGAAGCCGTTTTCGCCGGAGAGAGGTATATATGCCCGAAGAGACAGAGGGAGTGAGGATAGCCTATGTCCCGACTGAGATTCAAACCGAGCACCTAATTACTATAAGCATCGCTTCACTGTGTTACAATTTTAACAAATCTGTAAGAATAAACAAAAACAAACTCCGTGGCCTGTAGTCCGCAAGCGAACTATACCGACTGATCGACCGCCGTTTGTCGGCGAAGTTAGTGCCAATTTTATCGGATGGAGGGTGTCGCGCGGTCAGCGCAAAGGGTCCCCACGGCCGTTAATCTCGGTTTTCTAGACCGGAGCCGCCATTTCCTTGAAATAGCTAATGAAATATCCAATCTATACGAATTATAAGTTTATGTGGACTTCAGTGGTTATGGGTGTGTAGTATGTTTCGAGGGCCGATTACAGTAGCCGCGCGGCCTAAGGCATGAACTGTCTTCGCTCGCTTAGGCGCTGGGATCGTGGGTTCGAATTTCACTCAAGGCATAGATATTTGGTGTGTGTGTAGGCGTTTATTCTGTGTGTGTGTTTTCCTGTGCTTAGGTCGAGGCCTTGCGACGGGCTGATCCCTCGTCCAAAAGAGTCCCACCGTCTGTGTAAAATGATAACGGAACTGAATAAGAAGCCAGGGTTCTGAACGATCTTGAAGAGCTATTGAAAATAAAAAAATATATGTTTCGAGGGGAATGAAATCAGTTCCATTTTTTATGAAGTCGCATTAATTTTCAATACATATGTTATGATGTTCAGCCTAGGACACGACCTACACCATAGTTTACTTAAGTAAAATACAATTACATATTTAATTTGCTCATCATTATCATGCTGGGCCTCAGGCCCGTTCAGTCTCAGCGAGCCCTCCTCACGCATTTCTGGTCATGTTTACTCACATGATCAGCTGATGACGGTCTCCTCTTCTTACTGGCTCTGTGAGTTCGAATGTGTACGCAAGAAGCTTGCTGCTCTCAGCTCACTATAACTGAAATCGACTGCATTTTGCTCCCAAGCTTCACACATATAAGGATACGTTCATCTGAACTGTAACGCCCTGTAGTTCCGTATAAGTACACCGACAATTCGCCTCCATCTTCAGGGTCGAAGACGATGCCCAGAAAAAAATAACTGGAGGCGAGACGTTCCTACGAAACGTCGGTGGAATTCTACCTAACTACACTACGTTACAAACCAGTAGGTCGTATTCTTCATAGCCACCGCTCGGAGAACCACAAGTTCATAATTATAATTCATGGTACGCCACTGCAGACGGGGGAATATAATGAGAAGCAAAGGAACAAAGATAATAGGTCCATACATACATACATACATAGAGTTAAAAAGAGCAAAGAGTAGATGGATAGAAAGGGGGAAGCAGTAAAGATAAGGAGTGAAAGAATTCAGGAAGAACTAACCGTACTGTGTCACGTGTTGGTGCCCTGTCGCGTCCCTTCCTACTGCAGAAACGTATGATTGGAATATGGTTACTGTGCAGTAGCTGCGCCTGATATTCTGGAGCTATACGAGTCAAATTTGTCTGCGTAATGTTATTCTTCGGTATGTTGAAGTCAGCATGCGATGGGCTGCGTAGGATACAGCACACATGGCGTGCCTACAGCCTGTATCTCATAGCATATGTATGACACGATTTGAAACAAGCACAGAAAGAAACAGTAAACTTAACTGGAAACCACCCATGAAAGCAAAATAGGTACAGTCCACTACACTGCCAATGTAACTTTAATCCGAAATTAGTTTCTGTATTAATGAACTGGCCTTCTTCCACAATATTTCTGTTGCGAATTCAATCTCCACTGATCTGATCACCGCAGACTCTTTTTTCTATTCTAGAAAGAATTATTGTAAATTCAAAAAATGCCTAGGCAATGCTCATTGGCCCTTCTGTAGCACATTCTTATAAACATCTCATTCTATAAAAGCGGTAACCCCGCGATTCTTAATGTAGATCTTAACTTAAATCTGAGAGTATACTGTTAGTAATCAGTACAGGTAGTGTAGTTGGTTGAGGCACAATGCTACAAGCCGGAAGGTCGCGGGTTCAAGTCCCGATGAGGTCATTGGATTTTTTTCAATCGACCTAATCCTTCCAGCCGCACTATGGCCCTCTAACAGAAAT
>NW_019736395.1:538842-547631 GCF_002891405.2 Cryptotermes secundus
GGGCTTTTACTATCTTTTTTTTTTTTTTTTTTTTTTTTTTTTTTTGCTTGTAGGAATGTTGTTTATGACGTAACAGACGCCTTGCAGAAATCTTATTTCTTCCAGCCTTAAGAGTTCTATAACTGACTTTGGGTATTCTTCTCTGCTGTTCTCAGACAAAGTGTCCATCACTGTTGCCCGTTGGCCCTCGTACAGTTTACAGTTCCAGAAGATATGTTCCTCACACCGCGGACTCAGTCCTCTAGTACTTCACACGCCTTCTCTTGACGTGATGGATTAACTACAGAAGTTTCTCCTGTATAGTCTTTGTTCTCGTCATCAGAATGTAGGGCGAAATCGCATTATTTCGATAGATAATTAATCCTTCGAAATTGTAGAGAAGTTAAGATGTCTGTAAAGAAAACATAAGAAACCAAATTAGTAGCACATCCGCGTTAAAGTGAAGAAGTCTTCCAGTATTGTGACGGTTGTAATAAAGAGGTTGTACATACCATACCATTACAACGTCATGAAAATAAAATCTGAGCGTATAACAACTACAGTGATGTCCATGAATGTATTAAAATATTTATAAATTATTATTATTATAATTAGTTTATTTACAAGTGTGATTTAAAAGGACTTTGTTAAAATCTAGAACCAATTTCGTTCTTGTCCTTCATACTGCCTATTTTATGTATGTTTCTAAAATCATTAGTGCTTTTGATTTGCTAGAAAAGATTGCAACACTCATTAGAAGCGCTTAATTTGTTTTATTATGCATCTGGTTTTGTGCTAAACATTTTGGCGCTGATTGTAATCACAGAATTTATTTTTTGTGTGTTTATAATTCGGCGGCCGATATTTCCACATTGCCCCATTCGTTGAAACGCTCTCCCCCACTCCGTTACGCGTCACGCTGTTACGTTGTTCCGTCGCGCGTGCTGCATATTGCAGGCAAACAGAGGACGCGAAATGGGGATCTGCTATGTGTACAAAGCCGATTTGTTCATTGTGTGCCCTGAATGTTTTCACAGCTCGTAAAACAAAAGTACAGCGAGCTATAGCCCTTCCAGTAAATACTGCTTACTTATCTGCAACAAATTTTTGATTAATTAAAATGTAACTGGCAAGTGTTAAATTTGCCACAGAGTGGCTTCTGTGAGAACAAAAGTGGCTTCGAGGGTAGATTCAGAAGTGTTCTCACAACTGTGTATAACTTTCAGAATTACTTTGTCCATCGCCCGGTATTCTTAAAAAAAGAGAACACAGTGTTTCGGAGACTGGATCTGTTTCCGTCCTCGGGTGAAGGGGAGACACCTACTCTGTTGTGTCCCTTAGAAAGAGCTTACCTCAGTCACTGGACCAAGTGGACCAGATCCAGTGATTGAGGTCAGCTCTTATTAAGGAACCCAACAGAGTAGGTGTCTCCCCCTCACCTGAGGACGGAAACATATCCAGTCTCCGAAATGTTGTGTTCTCTACTTTCTAGAATACCAGACGTCGAACAGAGTCCAAAACCCCAATAATTTTGAGGACTTGGAGTATATTAAGCAAGATTCCGCATGCAACCGATAAGGGATGATCCCCCACCTAGAGCAGAGTTAGGGAATTGTTTTTACTTGGTAGGAAGACGTTCTGTTGGAGATAGTAAAAGTCACAAGGAAGTGATCTCATTCGGAAATGATGTAACTGCGACCCACCGTTCTCTTTGATTCAGCGTGCTTTATGGAGATACCAACTTGCATAGTTTTCTGTTTGTTAACAGCGAATCCCGACGAAATAAGACTGAGCTGAGCTCTCCTCTGCTGAGACACACACATCAGACCGGTCCTGTCGTACACAGGAGCAGGTTCAGAAAACACCAAGACTTGAATATTACTCAAAATATGCAATTTTTCACTTAAATGAAGTAGCATCAACAGACGCCCGAACCGTTCAGCAGTCGAGTATTGCCGCCCGTGGGATTCAGCTCTTCGCGGGCTGTAGTTACCTCATCCCTGTTCTTGAAGGTTGGACGTGGGTTTGCTCTGTCTATCTGTGCATTTACCTATCTACCTGTTTATCTCTTTACCTATGTATCTGCTATGAATGTATCTGCTTGTCTGTCTTTCTATTAATCTGCAAGGTGCGACAATTTAATTCCCTGAATGACCCTGCGAAAGCAAAATTTGCTTGTCTGTGCACTAGCAGCTGCTGTCGCTTTGTGAAGCTATGCATGTCGTAAGATGATAGTGCCACTGTATATTTGTATCTATCTGTCTATGTGCATGTGTCTATCTGTCATCCGTCTGTCGATCAGCTGCCTAACAATCAGTCAACCAGTCTATCTATCTTTGTGTTATGTATCTGCATTTCTATGTAATTATCTGTTATCAACCAGTCTGTGTATTTTATCTATGTAGTATTTATCTGCTTCTCCGTGTATCTTATGTATCTGTTTATCTGGTTTCTTTCTCTAAGTGCTAATTGATACTGTTGCTATCAGTTTGTACGATTTGATTGGTGCTAGAGATGTTTACGTTTTGTGGTGACGTGTAGTTTTCATGTCGATGTCCTTGTCACAACAGTTCATCTTCTCCTCTTTACGTCCCCGTGATATTCCAAAGTAGAATTACCTTAGAAGAGTATCTAAGATGCACACAAGAGGACCGACCAAACTTTAAAATGTGGCTTTGAACCAAGGAGTTCTGCAAGACCTAAAGAAAGTTTCGAAATTGTGTAAGAGCTTCCGTTTGGGTTCTTCACGATAGACAGACGCTTCTAGCTGATATGGATAGTCGGTATAGCGACGGGCTACAGGGTGAAAGACTCGAGTTCGATTCCCGGAAACGTGATATTATTCTCTCCTTCACACCGTCCAGACCGTCTTTGGGCCCCACCCAGCCTCCTATCCAACGGATACCGGGGGCTCTTTCCCCGGCGGTAAAATATTACGGGCATGAAACTGACCACTTAACTCCATCTAGTATCGAGATGAAGAAAGGTGGCATAGTGCTTAGCTAATTGAGCACAGGAGCAGCATTGCCTTTACCTTTACATTTCCGAGAATTCCGTATTACACGCGATTTTGTAAGGAGTGAGACCTGTGCCTTTTACTTGATTCAGTTATGCACGAATTGTGGGGATATATTTGCGCCAATCTCTGAACGGCTCTGGAACTCAACCAGTTACGGAGTCTCTTTCCCCAGGGATAAAGCGGTCGGGTCATGAAGCTTGTCATTCACCTCCATCTAGTGTCGAGGTTAAAGATATGTGGAGCAATATCTCAAATCCTTCATATTCCTTCATGGCGCGGGCTTAATTAAGCATATGAACAACTTTACTTTAATTTTATCTTTGACAAAGTTTCATTATACTTGGCAAGCACGTAAATTGAAGTTGAAAGTTTCAGTGTAAAGAACGCTGAGAGATAATATATTTTTGCGTCGAATACCGGTGGTTCATTGAAATTTAACATCGCACGGATGTCCGGAAAATAAAGGGGAAGTAAGCTGAGCTAATCCTGGCCAATTAATGAATACTTTTCATTCTAAACAAGAAGTTCTGGGAAGATCAATAGCCTGCCTTCCCTTGACACCGCACGGACCGCATATAGAACCATATCCTGCTGCGTGTGTATTCGTTGCCGCGTTAACATTTTTACCAAGCCGTTGCCTAACAACGAAAGTAGGTACACATACAGGCACATAGACTGACTGGAGGGATTTATAAAATACACCGTTAAGACTGACTCATGTGACATGATGCACCTACCAAGTTTCATAAAGGTTGGTCCGGGCATTCAGAAGTTACTATGGGGACTCACAGACATCCAGTATGAAGATTGCATAAGCCTGCTTTAAGAAAGTAGACTAACTATGCTGGACCTTCTTGGGACTCTGCTTGCCACCTACTTTCACACTGGTTTCATACTTGGCTCATTGTTCGGCCCTGAAAATGGAGGTGACGTACTCCTCCGAAAATTAGGTTGACTTTCAATGGACTACGTGGCGTTATATGCCAGAAGCTAGAATTCGTCTGGGAAAATTATATGCTTTTTGTTGTGAACACAACAGATTTATCGAAAATTAAACGAATCTAATATCACTGTGTTACATTGGTTTTATTTAGTGACTACTAAATGTATCAGTCGCCGGTCACGGTAGCCGAGCGGTCTAAGGCGTGCACTGTCTTCGCTCGCTCGGAAGCCGGGATCGTGGGCTCGAATCCCACTCAGGGTATGGATGTTTGTGTGCGTTTTTCTGTGTTTGTGTACAGGTAGAGGCCTTGCGACGAGCTGAGCACAGGCCCAAGGAGTCCTACCGTATGTCTAAGATCTAGAAAACCCGAAACGGAGAAGTTCATGGAGGTAGGCCTAGGCCCTCTTACCGCCCTTCCTTGCTTACTCTTCGCTCCTCCTCCTCCTTCTTCTTCTTCTTCACACGCTAGGTCGCCTCTAGTAGGTTCTTCTTTCTTGTTGCTAACTATCTCAGGGTTAATTTTAAAAGAAGGGGGTTTTGTTGATTTGGTAGAGCTGAGTACTTCTTATCTCAGAGCCTTGAACGGGCCACAACTCAGAAAGGAATAAATTAACACCACAAATCACAAGCACATCTCAAGTTTGGACGAATTATATTGAACACTTGTTTAATCACTTTTGATACAGTTTCAATGTTAGTAACCTTTATGTCAAACTGCTTTGGAGCCCGATGTATAACTTTTTGCGGTCGATTCTAACGACTCCAGGTTTCCGATTTACATCTGTTTCTATCACCTCCCGGTTTCCNACCCTTAAATTTTAGTGATTGGCTAATTTTGAAAAATAGGAGTATCTTAATTAGATATTCCTCCACTCCGCTTAAAGCTTACAAGCGTTTAAGGATTTTTGACTCCAACGTATTTCTGTCAGAAAGTGACAAATGCTTACGCGTCGCTTGGGCCCTAAAAACTTCACTCTTTTTTAAGTTATGGCATGTACAAACTGCCAAGTATTGAATTTACAAAAGATTTCTTTACCCTATTCTTTAACGCAGCTTTCCACTAATAAACCTTTGAAGGGTGTCTTCCTGTCTCTTGTTGTAAGCTTGAGAAATCGCTTTCTCTTACATACAAGAATTGACCATGTTTCACTACCCTTGTTCACTGCATTTCATTTTGAACAATTAAGCTTTCAAATTTATAAAGTTGATTACATAAATAAGTTGCGTAGCAGTGGAACGGTTACAGCCCACTGGGGCTGTAGTGCCAAGGAAAAAAAATGTATCAGTCGATATTTGGGTCATCATCAGGCGGTGTTCTAAATAGTCTCATGTTACTGAAATATACTAATACATATCCATAAACTCCGTGGCCTGTAGTCCGCAAGCTAACTATACCAACCGAGCGACCGCCGCTTGTCGGCGAAGTTAGTCACCGAGATTAACGGCCGTGGGGATCCGTTGCGCTGACCACGCGACACCCTCTGTCCGCTAAAGCTGTCAATACATATCCATAATAATGTTAATTGTTAAAATCGTTATGATGCATGTAATATTGACTAACTATGGTTATTGTTATTTTTCCGTGTTTCATGTCATGTATGGTAGATGATGGTAGCTTCCAGGATTAATTGTTTTACTCATGCTTATACAAGGTGTCCCAAGTGAAAAAGTCAATATTCTAGGAGGTCATAGTGTCGATCATTCTAAGCAAAATTATGTATGTACGTGTGTCCTATTCCAAACGGTTTCCGAGATAGAGCTATTTCACTGTACAGTACACTGTACACTGTACAGACGAGCAACACGCAATGTCCTTGCACGAGTTGCACCGAGATAGAGCTATTTCACTGCACAGTACACTGTACACTGTACAGACGAGCAACACGCAATGTCCTCACACGAGCTGCAAAGTTCATTGATGTTGACGGTGGAATTTTTGAAAATATATTTTGATCTGTTAATGGTCGTAACAACTTCTGACACCAAAATGTCACGTGTTCGATGTTTTGTGACGAATAGTAACGGGTTCTGGATTGGATGATTGGATTTATTGGCACTTCTGTTACAGTCAGTTTTAGTTAAAATCACTTACAACAGCTCACAATCAATATCTGTCTAAGACTCGCTTCATTCCCCTCTTGTGCCGTGACTAACTTGGTCCTGATTTACGAGTCGGTCACTTCTTCAGCTTCCGTTGTCCGCTGGTTAGCACTCCACTGCTGAACTGCCTTCTGAATTCTCCATGAGTGATTGAGTGATTACAAACAGTACGCAATATCTCTTTCTTATCAATAATTTTGGAACTGTACAGTGAAGTAGCTCTATCCCGGAAATCATTCGGAATAGGACACATGTACATATACAATTTTCGCTTAGAATTGCCGATACTATGACCTCCCAGAATATTTACCTTTCCTCCTATGACACCTGTATATATTATGAGTGGATCGAAGCATTTAGCAGTCACTAGATTTTTCTTCTTGAAGTGAGGTGAAATTTGAGTCCACTTGGTACGTCGGCCACTATCTGGCCTATTGTACCAGCCCCGGATGATAGAATATGAATGTGGAGCAGTAGGAGATATGAGAATTGTCTGGGGAAACGGGAGTACTCGTATAAAATCTGCCCCAATGCCACTTTGTCCCCCACATATCCCACATGATCTCTCCCGGGCTCGAACTCCAGCCGCCGCGGTTGGAAGCCGGCGACTAAACGCCTGAGCTCTGGCACGGCTGCTAGCAGTCACGAAACAAAACCAATATAACGCAGTGATATGAGATTGGTTTCATTTGTGGTAATTTTTTTGTGTTGATGGCCAGAAAATCACATCATGACACACAACAAGATGCCAACAATAAAGATCTTCGTGGAAGAGTTCATGGTCTTTTTTTCTGATGCAATACAAAATGAGAAGAACGTGAAAATAAAAAAGAGCCATTTTTAAAGTGGCCGTGGTCCAGTCCTCTCACCCCGCTTCCTCTGTGTAGCCAGGCCTGCTGCCACTCAGCTTCTACTCGTAATGACTTCTGACGTATCTCTGCAAAGCCGACCGACTGCGCCATGTTTAAGCTTGAATTTCGGAACATTTTTATCGCTAATTGGATTTCAGGAAGTATGCGGGAGCACGCTGTGTGTTCTGAATTATCCAAAGTTAAAACGTAAGAAGAAATTTTATTTCAGAGGTGGCGCAGCGTGCACAGAATCGCCGGCGGCACATATATATGTATGTATACCAGTGGCATTATTCGCTAAGTCCATCGTCTGGTCGCGCCATAGCTCAAGCGGTTAGTCGCTGGCTTCCCACCGCGGCGGCCCGGGGTCAAACCCGGGTCTGGTCAAGTGGGATTTGTGGTGGACAAACTGGCGCTGGGGCAGGTTTTCTCCGAGTACTTCGGTTCCCCTGTCAATTTTCATTCCACCAAATTCACCATCATCATAATCACCCGGAGCAGGCTACAATAGGCCAATCAGTGGCTGCCGTCCTGAGTGGACCCAGTTGGACCCCACCACCCACTAAGCGAAGCGAAGTTGACTCAAGGGGTAACATTCAGACTCGTATGCTGGAAGTTCCAGGTTCGAATTTCGGCCGGGACACCGATTATCCTTAATTTTTTCTTCCTTTCCCTGAATATCACTTCAAAATAGGCTACGACCGCTTCTTCCAGCATTCCTTCTTTTATTCGCTCTCTAGTCTGAGATACCTACCTACTGACATCATTCGACGCTGTCTAGTCTGAGATACCTATCAACTGACAGATCATTCGACGCTGGCTACTCTGAGATACCTACCTACTGACAGAGGCTTCATACAAACCACAGATAAATAGGTAGCACTTATGTCAGACATGGCATACGCTACATACAGCGGCAGTTCACTGCACCAGACATGGCGAACCATTTCACTATGTGATGCCAAACTTATACCTCAAGTAACTTCCCCGTAACAAATGATGCCAACTGTTCCGGCTGCTGCTGCTGCTAAGTTGGTAGGACATTTCTTCAGTTCTTAGCTTGTGGGCGCCTTTGAGACGGTCACGAACTACGCTAATCTTGTTTATGAGACGGCTTCTTATATGTTTTTTTTTTTTGGCCGTCAACACAACAGATTTTTCAAAAGAAACTAATCCATTATCACTACAGTAACACTGTAACACACAACAGGATACAGACAATAAATAAGGCTTCTTCTTATCATAATGTGCAGAAACTTTACGGTTTACTCTTCGCAGCGAGTGGTAGATGTTTTTGTAACGGACGTTAGCTACATAGTGTATCTCAGTCAGCTCCCAGCATCCAGTGCAACTTTGAATTCCCGCGTCCACTAGCCTCAAACTTTGTCTGCTTCCAGAATGCGTGCCCTCTCGTTTGCAACAACAGAATAATTTGCGTCTCGATATTGGAATCTGTTGATGTGTGGTATAGCTCGTGCCGTATGTGTCAGTTGGAACATTTCAATGAGAAGAGGTTCAGGTAGTCTCAACTGGGCAGTTGAAGCTGTAATGCTTTTGACATATTTGGAAGCTGCCCGAATCGGATCTATGCTAGGACACCCACTGTACTGACTCAGAATTTCCGTAGGTAAATTCAGGATACTACTTAAAATCAGGTCACGCCTCTTCCCCCCACAGCCTTCCAGATGTTTCCTTCCCTTTGTTACAGGCATTCGAAACTACCCAGACCTAATCTGAATTGCTGACCATGTAGACAAATGAACTACAAAAACAAAAAAACAAACTCCATGATTTTAGTCCGCAAGCGAACTATACCGACCGAGCGACCGCCGCTTGTCGGCGAAGTTAGTGCCAACTTTTCCGAATAGAGGGTGTCGCGTGGTCAGCGCAACGAATC
>NW_019736395.1:547690-552183 GCF_002891405.2 Cryptotermes secundus
TTAAAATACCAATTATCCTCACGAGACTGAGTGGACCCCGTTCCAGACCCACTACTTCTCAGAAAAATATCTGGTAGCGCCGGGAATCGAACCCGGACCTCTGGATCTGTAGCCAGGAACTCTGACCACTAGACCACACTACAAACAATCTTAATAGTATGCATCCTGTTGTGTGTTATAAATAAGGTATATAAATATATATAAAAGTGTGCAGTCTATATAACAATATTCTGTATTTAAAAAAACAAAATAGACACTGTAGTTTTATGTTTTATTTATTTATTTATTATGTTTTAAATGTTATTATCTATGTATTTTAAATTTTAACTGAAGATTCAATTTATGCATTTAAAAACTCTCAGGAGCACAATAAGGATCCTTATTGAAGAATTACATGCAAATAGTTAGATGCAATTCAACCACTGAGACTGGTATCATTGTACGCGTGATGATGACCCAGTGCAAGGGTCGAAACATGTAGCGTTAATAAAGACAGATGTTGATTCTATAGTGTCTACTTTGTGTTTAAGTACAGAAAATTGTTTTGTAGACTGCATACTTTTATATACATTTATATAAGTTAAACTACAAACAAGTAGTTCTAGGAAGAACTACTCGGCTACTTTCCTTTGATACGACATTCCTTTTTCAAATCTTAGTGTTTTAAAATAGTGTTCTCCTGGTTCTGAGTGTGTTGAATTGGAGTGTGAGGCGGAAGTACTAACTCTACTCCATTTTTACATGTTTCAGGTAAGACAGGACCAGCCGCCCGTCCGTCCTCACGCCGGCGAGATCTGTGACGTGTTCTGGTCAGTGCAGTATGCGAGGTGAGAGAATTCTTGTGGAGAGTCTGCTTGTTGACCTCAGTAGGCTCGGGTCCTTCACACCTCGAGTATGCAACCTTGCTCAACGAGATTTCCGGTGGTGATTTTGGTCCTCGGTGCATGTTGGAAACAGAATGTAGTAACAATAACGCACAGTATCTACTTCAGTATGTACTGATGACGCAGCCTCAGAGATACCTTAACTGTTTATAAGCTCCATGCTCATTCTCACGGGAATAAGCGGCCGGGGCTTGAAGCTAATTACTCACCTCCATCTAGTGCCAAAGTTAAGAATATTGGAGCTATACTTCCATTTCTCCACACGTCTTCATGGCGTGATGTTTAATTAATTAAGCATAGGAACAAACTTTACAGTTTTAAGCTTCAGACCTTCCTTTATGCAGACAACAGATATAGCAGCACATCCTAATCTTAGTATAAACAAAACTCCCCGCCTCTCTGCAGAATCTTTCTTGCGTCCACATTCAGTGAACTCTGTAATTTCAAAGTGTCCTTCGGCTGTTCTGGTGTATGAAAGTGGATTGCACTGATTTAGCTGAGTTGTCACCAAATGCGGTGTTTCGGTGCTAAAGCCCCGGTAGGGTCAAGAATTTTCTCTTCTCTACGTGGTCCAGACTGGTTCTGAGGCACACCCAGCTTCCTGTTCAGTGGGTCCCGGGCTAAAACGGGAGGGGCGTGAAGCCGAGATCAAGAAAATATGGATCAATATATCCACTCCCCCATACGCCATCAATTTACCTTACCAAATTGAAGTCATACTGGACCTCTGCTCTCCCCCACTCGACCATGCACTGCAGTTGGTCGCCCTGTGTTCATGGAAGGAAACGTGTTTTCTTTGTCTTCGAGTAATTTTTCAATTCCCAATTGTTTCATAAGAGTTAATTCATTTTTGTCGAATAGGTGTCATGGCTACTGCACAACTGAAATTAAGGCATTTTACTGCAATATTTTCAACTTTGTGTAACATGTCTTTGTTCTTGGAACTCATTATGAAACAAAATTGTGTAACAAGGGGTAAGCCATTACAACTAGTTAAGGGTTAGTTGTTACACTGCGGTTATATTGACATCTGATTTTTACAAGTTTCAAATATGAGAGCCTACAAGAGAGAAATAAAAAAAGGCACCATGCCTGAAGAAACGCATGTGGAGACAGCAGAGGTTTTGGTTAAAACTTTCGATCTAAGAAAATCATCTGCTATGTAGTGAGTAAGACCGCCTCTGTGGTCTAGCGGTCACAGTTCCTGGCTACAGATCCAGAGTTCCCGGGTTCGATTGCCGGCGCTACCAGATTTTCTGAGAAGTAGTGGGTTTGGAACGGGGTCCACTCAGCCTCGTGAGGATAATTGAGGAGCTATTTCAAGGAAGTAACGGTTCCGGGTTTATCCGCAAAAGTTGGCACTAATTTCACCTACAAGCGGCGGTCGCTCGGTCAATATATTTCGGTTGGGGACTACAGGCCACGGAGTTTTTTTTTTGTAGTCAGTAAATTTTATGACGCTACAACGATTTTGCAGAAGACTTGAAGACGAGGGTTGAAGTTAAACTTAAAACAATTTTATAATTATTTTTAGAAATGAGAATAAGCATTATTAAATTTAAGCCGTTGTGGCAGGAGCTCACTGCCCGAATTAATTGATGGCACTTAATTAAAACTGCTTCTCCTTCGGTAATGAACGACGGTATGAACAATACTTATTACGGAAATTATGTCTGTTGTGCTTGCCACCCACAGAGAAGTCGCATATCAAATCTCCCTCACCACTTACTCCTCCTACTGCACACTGTAACCAGGAATAGATACGACATACACGCCCACACAGAAGGAATACACACTACACCCTAAAGGAAAATTCCAACCCACGGCGTCATACCCAAGCAGACAAGTGAGAACAAACTGAACACTAATAACATTATCGCGAAGAGCTTCTGACATGTAGTAATGAGATCAGGCGTCCCACACACCGGGATGCTATTGGCGACGTGTGAATTACTACCTAGCAGTTACAATTTGGATCCCGATCTCATTCTACATGTGCAAACCATCATCACCCCTATAAAAATCGACCTGTTACAGGGATAGCTTTACCTTTTTTTTATGTTGTAGTCGAGTTTATCAGTCTGACTTCCATCATAATGTTGATTTGACTTGTCATTAGTTGAAATTAGAAAACTCTGCTCCAGACAACAGTATCCAGAATTTTACAAGGGGGAATCAGTGGACACTGTTAGTCTTCCCCTAGTCGCTGAATTAACGGGAGAGTTTTCCAGCCCCACTATGAGGACGAGTGCTACAGCCACGCGTACCAACGCAGCCAACAGTAGGCATAGAGATTTTAACTTCCTTTTGCTCCATCCTGACCGCTTCTGTGGTCTAATGGTCAGAGTTTCTGGCTATGGATCTAGAGGTTCGAGTGCGATTCCTGGCGCTACCAGATTTTCTGAGAAGTAGTGGGTCTGGAATGGGGTCCACTCAGCCTCTTGAGGATAATTGAGGAGCTATTACAAGGAAATAGCCCCTCCGGTCTAGAGAAGCGAAATTAACGGCCGTGAGGATTCGTTGCGCTGACCACGCGACACCCTCTATCCGCTAAAGTTTGCACTGACTTCGCCGACAAGCGGTGGTCGCTCGGACGGTATAGTTCGCTTGCGGACTAAAACCACGGAGACTATTTTATTTGTTTTTGCCCCATCATAGTTCAAGTGCTATTTCTTCTGCGTACGCCGTTCTTTCTCCTTCACTTTTGTATTTGTTATGTATTTTAAGTGTGTGTGCCCATAATGGGTCACTGCTGCCGGCACGCATACTAATAAATGGATTGGATTAAGTTACCGATTTTCTAAAAGAGAAGCGTAATGACTGCTAATTGTAGTGCCCGAGAATCTGAGTTTTCTCTCCTGGTGATAGCCATTAGTTATCTTCATTAGACCGAAACAATGAACAGGTTGGCTGAGCGATAACGCTCTGGACTCTTATTCAGGAGATACTTCGTTCGAATGTCGACCGGGACCCCAGGTTTCCCTCAGTCCATCTAGGCAAATGCCTTCCCTCTTCATCATCCTGTCATTAGACCCAGTTTCGTGCAGCTACTAACAGCGCCGTGAAACAATCCACAGAAGAAACGCTGACGGGACCCGGGAAGTATGGACAGTGTAGTCAACATGGCAGGAAGCGCTGGCTGACGAGCGTGTGGGCGGGGCGAAGGGTCTGGCGGGCGGACCCGTTGAGCAGAGGACGTGCAGGGAAAACAGACGGCCACAACGTCAGCAACAGGGAAACTGTCAGGCCTTGTTCACAGCGATAAAGACATTCCCTCAGCTAGAAAATTCGTTGTCACAACGCTTGTTGGAAGGAAGTGAGCGAATGTGTGTGGGATTCGCCACGGCGTCAAACTAACTGTTCACGTCAGCATTGCTGACGTAATCAACTACAACATGATACCATTGACGCCGGAAGAGGGGACAAAACATGTGCCCCCACTCGAGTTTTAAAAAGGAAAGAATTCGAAATTGAAAGAAGAAATAAAATATACGTAACAAATAATAATAACAGAAATTAAAATATTTTTTAAATTATAATTTATCCTGAATGCTCCAGGGCTACCAGTAAACGCACTTAAGTTTCTAAGCAGTTCCTCCCCCCCCCCCC